>NC_028361.1:7663735-7698131 GCF_000741045.1 Vigna radiata var. radiata | reverse complement strand
ATATATATATATATATATATATATATATATATATATATATATATATATATATATATATATATATATATATATATATATATATATATATTCTAAAATAGAAATATTTATCATAGTAAGATATTTTTCTAGTGTTATATTTTTTGAAAAATAAATTTAAAATATATCTTTATTTCCATAAAAGAAATTACTTAATAAAATTTTGGTGCAAAAAGTTAAAAAAATAAAAAAGAAAATAATAATATGATTATAGTTAAAATTTGATTATTTTTTTTGAAATTATGACTTATTTAAATTAAAGTTAATGATTAGGAAAACAATTACTTAGTTATAAGTTAAGATTATTTTATAATAGTGGTTTAATGAAGATACGAGAAGAATACGAGGAAGAGCTACCGATAATAATAAATAATACAAAAAGTAAGAAAAATAAATTTATTAAAGTTACTTGAAGTTTAAGAAAGGGTTTAATATCTATTTTGGTCTCTTTTTTTTTAAGGTTTGTTCAAAGTCGTTTTTCTTTTTTAAAAAGTTCATTAAGGTCTTACTTTTTGCAAAAACTGTGGAAGTTAGTCCTTTTTTCTTATGGCGTTAGTTTTGCTAATGGCAGAGCTGCCCAATTGATAAATATTTGATGAGTTGTAACGTTTTGGCTGTGCTGACACTGTATTGTATTAAAAAAATAATTAATTATGACGTGGAATTTAGTAAAGTTAGGATTAAAATAAAAATTGAATTTGGGGTAATTAAATGAAGTAATTTTGGTCAAAAGCAAATTTGGGTAAAATTTGCGATTGAGATTTTTTGGGCGATTTAGGGTTCATCAAGCACCTTCAACAATCCACAAATTTAGGGTTCAACAACCAGCTTCAGCAATCCAGCTTCGTGGTTCGTCGACGACCTTGTTTCGTGAGGTTAGTGTTCTTAGTTATTGATCGCATTATTAAATGTTTGTCATTGATTCATGATGTTTGTCGTGTTTAATAAGTGGATTGTGTGTTTGTTTTTTAATGGGTGAAATTACTTAAAATATGATTTTATTTGTCGCAAATTGGGTGCTTATTGAAAAAGTAGTTGTGTTGGGTGTTGAAATTGGTCCCATGGGTGTTAATTTATGAAAGTGGTCCCCCTTTCCATTTGCAGGGTAGGGTTTGGGATGTGTGACGATAGGTTTGAGGTGGTGGTCCACCATGGTGAGACCTTGATAAAGGACGTGGTTCCCTTTAAGTATATAGGTGGGGAGATATCTTCTTGGGACATTGACCTCGACACATGAAGTTATTTTAGAGTAGTTGGTTCAATTAAAGAAATGGGTTACATGGAAGTAGAAGAGTTAGTTTACAGTATTCAACATATTTTACATGACCTATATGACGACAGAGGAGTTATGAATATGATGAAAGTGGCTAAATGTTTGGGGAAAGTGGACTTATATGTTGTGCATAAAGTTAGCGAACCAGAGGTTGTAGAAAATGAGAATGAGAATGAAATTCTTTACCTTTGCCAAGGGCCTTCAGAAACTGGTGAGGGTAGTGGGGTTGAGGCTGGTGTAGAAGGAAATGGGAGGAAGAAGTTCAGATGGAAAAGGATGTTGTGGAACGTCCTGTTGACTGTGGTGATAAGTTGGAGACACATGATGAAGTGAAGGTTGAGATACACGGTGTGGTGGAGGTTAACGAAGAGGGTGCCCTGGAGGTGGAGGAAGTTGGTACAGTTGAGGTGGAGGAAGTTGGTGCAGTTGAGGTTGAGGAAGTGGGTGCAATGGAGGTGGAGGAAGTTGGTGCACTGGAGGTGAATGAACTGGGTACAATGGAGGTGGAGGAAGTGAATGTAGTGGACGTTAAACAAGAAGTTCAAGTGGATTCCTTGGAAGAAGTAGAAAACAGTGAGGAAGAAGATGAAGTGGATCCTTTGGAGAAAGTAGAAAACAATGAGGAAGAAGTGCAAGTGGATTCTTTGGAGGACAGTGATGAAGATTACAGGGTGGAAGACAGTGGTAGGGGGTTGTCTGATGATGATTTGGAGTCTGAAAAGCTGTTAACTCTAGAAGATAATGGTAGTGAGGAGGATGACAGTGCAGACAAACCAAGCCGATGTCCCTTTCCTACATTTGGAAAGAAAAAGTCAATGACAGATTATAAATCAGAAGTTGGTACTATATTTAATGATAAGGAGGATTTTAAGGAAGCTATTAGAAGTTATGCTATTCATACTGGGAGGGATCTTAAGTTTGTAAAGAATGATAAATGTAGGGTTCGGGTGAGATGCATGGGTGGGCAAAAAAAGTGCCCATGGGTAGCTTACTGTGGATATTTGCCAACAAGAAAGATTTGGCAGTTAAGGAAGATTGTTGATACTCATGCTTGCAGTAGGCAACTGAATATTAAAATGACAAATAATAAGTGGTTAAGTCATGAAATAGATAAGTCGTTGCATGATAATCCAAGTATAAAGGTACAAGTTATACGTAATAAAACACTAAGGAAATGGAACACCAATGTATCAATTTCCAAAGCAAGAAGGGCCAAGTTAATGGCAACAAATGAACGTGAAGGAGATTTTAAAGAGCAATTTAGAAGGATTCATGACTACGGACATGAGGTCTTGAGAAGTAACCCAGGGTCAACGGTAAAGATTAAAGTGAACAGTGATAATGGTGAGGCCATCTTTGAAAGAATTTATGTTTGTCTCAAAGCATGTAAGGACAATTTTATGAGTTATAGGCCCATCATTTGTTTAGATGGCTGTTTTTTGAAAGGTCTATATAAGGGAGAGCTGCTTACCGCTGTTGGTAGGGATCCAAATGACCAAATGCTACCCCTTGCATATACAGTAGTTGAAGTTGAAAATAAAGATAGTTGGAGTTGGTTTTTGCAATTATTGGTTGAAGACCTTGGGAGTAATGAAATACGTGGAGCGTGCACGTGGATGTCTGATCAACAAAAGGTACATGCACTACTTACATTATTTTATTCTTTTTACTTTATGCTTTATGTATGTTTGATTAAAATATTGATGTTTCCAGGGGTTGGTACAAGCTATTGAAGAGCTTTTGCCTAAGAAAGAAAAAAGATTCTGCATCAGACACCTTTATGCTAACTTCAGGAAGTGGTTTACTGGTCAAATATTGAAGAATTTGATGTGGAGGGCTGCCACATGCACATTTCAATATGTCATGTATGATAACCTAGTTTCTTCCTTCTTCTGTTGCAGGTTTTGGTCAAGATCTAGATTCACAGCTCAAGTAAGTTGTGATTTTGGTTATGGCAGTGATTATTGCCCAATTTTGTTATCAGTCATGATCTTTTGGTCCTTACTTTATCATGTTTCTTTTCCACTTAAATTACCAATATAATTAAAAAAAATTAAATCAGACACATTATCACTGTAATAACTAACTTTCATAAATAAAAGACACATTACATAAAAGCCAACTTTCATTACTTGAAACTAAATAACATTGCTAATACAAGTTTCAACCAAGTTTCAGCAACATTACTAATACAATTACATTCAAAACAAATATCACAAAGAACATCCCCACTAAGAATTTCAACCACTTTTCCAACTTAACTAAATTTTTCTCTATAAAAGTCATTCTCATCTTTTCACCATAAGTTTCTTCCATCTGTAGCACACTGTGCTCCATGCTCATCACACCTACTTCTTCATTTCTTACACTACCACTCCTTCATTTCCTTATTCAATGCACCACTCAAAGAAGTTGCAGCCAACTAATTCTTCAATCCCACCCTGTTCAACAACAACACACACTCCTTCGTAAAAATCCAAATAAATAGACAAAGATTTATGCTTATGTAAACCTCACCTTGAAGTTAGGGCAACCCTAGAATTTTTTCCCCTTGTTTTTAGGGGTTCTCACAATACGAAACACAACATTCTGACCACAGAAGCATGTTGGTTTTGAACCCAACCTCCTAAGACTCTCACTACTATGTTGCATGGCTAAACCCAAACATTTACAAGAGGTTGATGATCGAGACATATCCTTACCAACACCTAAACACCATACTGCTTGGCGACCTCTTCTTCCCCAAGACGAAAGAAAAACCTCTTCTTCCCCAACACCAAAATATAGTTTCGAAGACAGGGGATGCCCTTAAATATTAGGGTTTGGTCATCCACCTAGATAAAACACAAGAGCCATCAAATTTTAGTGCACAAAGCCACATGGATAAAAGATAAAATACAACTCAGCTTAAGTTAATGCCGTTTGAGACAATTAACGGTTAGAGTAAAATGTATGCATTTTTACAAAACATATGATCCAATTGAGACAGTTCAAAACTTGAGGACCAAACTCGGATTTTCATACAAATATTGAGACCAAGGGAGTAGTTTAACCTTTTTTTTATATTGTTGTACACACATGCAAACAGTCACAAGGGCAATCTGAAAAAGTTAAAGGTACAGGAAGAATACCTGAAGATGCAGGGAGAATTTCTCTTAGAAAAAGACACAACCAGTCTTCCGTTAGACCCTAGTAACACATTCATTTCACATTGTGTCGTGTCATTGATGTGTGATGTTAAGTCATTAATTTATAAAATGATACAATGTCATTGGTTAAATAAAATCATTATTGGAACCACAAGTATCATTTGATCAGTATTAAAGTGAATAACTTTGTCATAGCATTATTATTTTTCTCTTTTATAATAGATATGCTTCCATTACAATTTACAAAATAAATTTTTCCATAAACTAATTTTTCAACATAAATTGCTGAACATATGAGTATAAAAAAAAATGTTTTTACAACCAACAAATTTTTATATCCATAAGATATTATCCTTTATCACACTTTGTTTTTACAAATACAAAAGTTTAATTTTTTATAGTTATTTTATCCCTTATATTAAGTAATAAGGAAAAGAGAACCCACCATTTACCTTCATAGAGAGCAAACAATGACATGCAGATATGGCCCCTACCACGGAAAATATAAAATATATAAGAAAAAAAACTAATATAAAAAAAAAATTAACTAAAAATATCTATATAAAGAAAGTGAGAATATACGTGTGTAAGTGTAGTCCCTACCTATGGCGGAGAATTTCCCAGTAGTGATTGATATGGAGAAAATTTGTGAGAAAGAAGAGTTAGAGAAACTAAGAGAAGCATGTGAAAGATTGGGTTCTTTCCGGATCATCAACCACTCTATTCCTCCAACCCTAGTGGCTGACATGGAGAAGGTGGTTGAAGCTCTGCATGATCTTCCTTTGGAGGCCAAGAAACGCAACAAAGAAGCCATTTCTGGTGGTGGTTACGTCGGACCAACTCTACTCCTCCCTTATTACGAGGCTATAGGAATCTATGACATCTCTTCATCACAATCTATGCACAATTTCTGTTCTCAACTTCATGTCTCTCCTCAACAAAGGTTTGCTTTCTTTCTTCATCTCTCTCTTTCTTGGAACCAATTTCTGTTATCCTTTTCTTTTTTGGAAAATCTCGGCACTTTCAAAGTAGAGGTTAATGATGGTTTTACACTTAATTGAGAGTCTTGTAAAGTGTGAAGTGTTGCTGATAATATCTTCCTCCTCCTAGGCAAACAATGGAGGAATATGGAGAAGCTGTTCATGGTTTGGCAGTAAAAATAGCACAAAAGATGGCTGAATCTCTTGGTGTAGTCGAAGGTGCTGATTTCGAGGACTGGCTCTACGAGNTTAGATTTCACAAATATAACTTCACACCACAAACAATATGGTACTCAGCATTTCGAATATACACAGATTCAAGCTTCCTATCTGTTCTTAAGGATGATGAAAACGTTGGTGGTCTTGAAATCCAGGACTCTTCTTTACACTTTGTGCCAATCCGTCCTTTCCCTGGGAGTTTTCTTGTCAATCTTGGAGACATTGCTCGTGTAAGTATACACAAATCACCAATTAAACTCTGAACATTCAGTTGCACAAAACAAAACTTGTTCTTTATTGCAGAAATTGTTATGAATAACTTTATATATACATTATCTTCAAATTTTGAGTTAAAAGTTGTATTAAATACTTACGTGAGATAAGACTCGTGTCATGTGTGTGTGTGTGTGTGTATATATATATATATATATATATATATATATATATATATATAATCTCTGACAGAAATATAACCTGTGTTGCTGGTGATAGTGTAGATTCTTTGTCTGAGTAATATCCACTTAAAGAGAAATTTGATAGTATTAGAGATGATGAGAAAGCAGGTTATTTAAAGATAGCATGAAACTATAAAAGNAAATGTACTTATGCTGGTATTGGTGATAAACTGTGAGCATGCAGTTGGAATTAATATAAATAAATGTATGCATATATATGCAGGTCTGGAGCAATGGGAGGTTTCGCAATGTGCAACAACGTGTGCTATGCAAGGAAGGAAGCAAACGTCTTTCAATTGGTACGTTAATCTTAGGACCCAAGAACAGGAATGTTCAAGCCCCAGAAGAATTGGTGAACCATGATCACCCCCGTTTGTATCAACCTTTTCCTTATGAAGATTACAGGAATCTCAAAGTTTATAAGATGTGTGACACTGATCAAACCCTAGAACTGTTCCGTTTGGCCTAGTCATTGAAACTATGATTAAGGAATAATTGAAAGGAGTCATGTTTTAAGTAACTGATACCTGCTGTTCATGGATATTNANTNTTGACTTTGTGTGAATGTTGTTGAAAAATAATAATTTGNTGAGTTTTTGCTTATGTTTAATGTTTAACAATACGTGAATATGTATATTATATAAGAATTAAAAAGAAAAGAACATACAGAACATGTATTATTTCACCAAAATTTACAAACTCTGATTTCATTCCTTTCCAATCAAAATTATAAATTACAAGATAATCTATATTTATGTATTTATTCATGAGTATATATATATATATATATATATATATATATATTAATTTATATTTATGCTCTGTTATTTATTTATTATGTATTTAATCAAATAATTAAACTATTTTGTATTTATGTTTTATGTTGCTATAGTCGAACATTTTCATTTAAAAATGTATATAATAGCAAGGGGCACTTATTGGTTAAATTAAAGGTTTGACTTCTTAGTCGGCGGCACCTAAGATGGGAAATTCTTCCCACGTTGACACTTGGCCTTTTTAATTTCCCAAATGGCACACTGCATTTTAATTACATAAATACCATGGTTTTTAATATAAGTTAGAATTCGGTTTTCGAACTTTTTTTTTTTAAATTAAAAAAAGAAGAAAAAGTTAAAATAGAAATATTTATCATAGTAAGATCTTTTTCTAGTGTTATATTTTTTGAAAAATAAATTTAAAATATATCTTTATTTCCATAAAATAAATTACTTAATAAATATTTGGTGCAAAAAGTTAAAAAAATAAAAAAGAAAATAGTAATATGATTATAGTTAAAATTTGATGTGTGACATCCCAAAATTATAAGTTGAGTATAATATATCAGGATGTAACATTATAATAAGGTAAAAGAGTTTAAGAAAATACTTAAAGTCATAATATTTACAGTCATTCGAAGGGGTTATAAAATTAAAAACTTTAAGTACATAAGGAGTCTCTTAAAATAATGGAAAAGATCTAAGAGTAATAATATAAACTAGGTGTTGTATATAAGCTACAAAGTTTTTCAAAATATAGAAAGGAGTCTAATAGAAAGAGTTTTAAGAGGTAGTGACTGGATCCTCTGGCTCCAAAGCTTGCTCCAGGAGAACATCCTCTCCCTCTGCTCACATCCAAAAGATTGGATGATCATCGCAAGGAAGAAGGCAAACACATACAACACATACAAATGCAAAGTTAGGTTGAAAAACATGTAAGATAAGTCCAAATATAAACTAACATATACATAACAACATGCACACAATCAATCCAGTAAACATGCTATCAAATTATACATTAAATGGAACTAACTATCATGTTATACAATCACACACAGCATGCAAAAACCATAACACAATACAAACTAAGACCAAATGCATTTTGTTGATACCAATGACCGACCGCGTGATTTGACCATCCGGACTAGTATGAAATGTCGAGTTCTAGGGGTTTGTGCACTTGTTGTGGCCCTACTGCTTTGCAAAGCCATTGCCAAGGGGTTTCATCCGACCACACACAAGTGTAAGCCTTTTACCGAATAATAGGCCTCCACGTAGCACCTATTACTAGGACCTCCTGCTATTCTCACCACATGACTCATCACTCTCTAATTGAGCATGGATGGTCATTAGAATGTCAGGATAAACCCCATTTGGAACTCCGACCATTCATACGGTCAATCACAACAAACCATAGGGCACCACCATGTAACCTCCCTTGAGGATCATGGAATTACGTCCATTAATCATACTTTCGCAGAAACATCATTTATTAATATAAATTTCTTTATAGCATTTTATTACCAACACTTACTTAATTTAAAAAGCTTGGAGACTCTCACCAATGGATCCGGAAGGGTCAAAAACCCCCAGAACGACCTAAAGAACGTCCAAAACGGACGTCCGGAACCCCCAAAACGTCAAAATCATTAAAAATACTCAATCTGTCGCAGAAAATTCGCTGAGTGCACACCCTATGGTGCGCTGTTCGAATTTTTCCTGACAGAAGCCCCTCGCAGAGTGCGCTAGGCGACTCTGCACAATCTGCAGCGCGAAATTCTGCAGATTTGAGGAACTCACACACCTAAAACTTACTCTAGGCCATTTGGTGAATTTCTAACACTCTAAATTCGAAGTATAGGTTGAATTAAACTTGTCTAAAGATTCACACACACTCCTAACATCAATCTCTAGTAATTATGCATCAATTTAGGATCTAAAGTTTCAATTTTAGTTACTAAAAGGTTCAATTTCAGATTTACCATTTGGAAAGTGTTTCAGGCCATTTTGATGCTACTAATAAGTCATATTTGATTTAACTAAGTGACTCTAATTGCCTAGACCAGATCCTAACCTCTAACTCTAAAAATCACTAGTCTAATTCCTTGAATTTGGACTCTATCATTATAATAACTGAACTGATTTTCCAATCATCTACATTTTTATCAGCTAAGATGTCAAAATTCTAATTTTACTACCTAGAAACTATTTTAAGCCATGGAATAACTTAGTTATAATCTCCCAATGGTCTAAGACAGACCACAACCACAAGATCTAAAAACCATTATGCCACTTCCCTCAATTTTGCCTTAAGACATCTAATTTATTCAACTTCCTGTCTAACAGGCCACATCATAAGAGTTTCTAACATCTCAATAATTCCATCACACTACAGAAATTCACTTGTAACAGTTTCGAAACCACCATTTAAAATATCATACGAAAATCCATTCAACAGACACATCTCTAATTCATCGGGTTTTACTCAACAGTAACAAGATCTACATCAAAGTTCACACACACACACTTCATTTTACACCTTTCAAACAAAATTTACAAATCATGCAACCAAAAATTTATCAAAAACAGAGAAGAGGCCTAACTTCCCTTACCTTAGGTTTCAGCACTTGAACTCAAGAGAATTTCCAGCACACCTTTATGCTTCCAGGAACTTTATACTACCCATACTACCCTATAAATCACCATTAGGTGATAGAATTAAATTTTTAGAATCTGATTGAAGTCAGTACAGGAAAAGGGACAAAAAAGGGTTACATGCAACAGAACCATTACATGATCCCCCATCCTAATTTGAAGGAAAGGGAAAAGGAAAAGGAAACACTTACCAGACGAGGAGTAACCACTGGACTGAACCGATGGAAGATTATCATGCTTCAAGCACAATCTATTTGAAAGAAATAGAAGAGGATTGGAATGAAAATGAGCAGCTGCAAGATAAGATTTTGGAGAGCTAAAGAGAAAGAAATTCAGTAAAGTGAGAGGGTGCATGCAGAGAGAGTGTTTACGTTTTTTAAATTTTTAACTCATATAACTGTTACTCTTTTCCATACACACCTGTCATCTTTCTTAAAAATCTGAATTTACTGATCCTTACATGATGAATTATTCTTTTGAAGTTATGACTGATATAAATTAAAGTTAATGATTAGGAAAAAATTACTTAATTATAACTTAAGATTATTTTATGATAGTTGTTAAATGAAGATGCGAAAAGAACACAAGAAGAGCTACCAATAATAAATAATACAAAAAGTAAAAATAATAAATTTAGTAAAGTTTAAGAAAGTATAGCAATTAGAAAAAGCGTTTTCCTTTTGAATTCCTTTCTGCATATGCAAACGATCCATCGACACAACATCGTGGGCTGAATCTATTTCCTCGTCTTAAAGACATCGAATTTTGTTATTTTCTAATAAAATTACACATTAATTCCAACGATAACATGAACCAGTAGCCAGTAATATTTTTAAAATAATAATATCATGAGACACTTTATATTTATTTAATATAAAATATAACAATAAAATAGTTTAAAAAATATAAAATTTTGTAATTTCTTTTTTTTTAAAAAAATAATTAAAAATAATATCAAATAAATATAAAAAATTTAGATATTCATATATGTTTATTAAGAAATCCAGAATTATTTACTAGCATGTATGTAATTGGGATTAAAAGTAGCGAAACAAAAGGAAAGCTGCTACAACCATGTTTCCCCAACTTGTGCAATTTCCTTAAAAGCAGTGAATAAAGACAGTGATCTCACCTAACACAGAAATAAAAAAACAACAGATACCTATTAAACAAAGCATTAACATTAATGAACTTAATATACATGAAATATATATATATATATATATATATATATATATATATATATATATAAATTAGAAATCTTTTTCTTTCCCACAATAATTCTATTTTAAATATGAATATATAAACAGGCCTCCTGTTAGAGGAAAAGTGTGTGTGGGGTATATCTGTTGTTTGTTCATCGTTGTGATCTGGACAGGGATAGTAGAATGGAAGAGAGCAATATCCCAGTGATTGATATGGAGAAAATTGATTGTGAGGAAGGAGAGTGCAAGAAATTAAGAGAGGCATGTGAAAGATGGGGTTGTTTCAGGATCATCAACCACTCTATTTCAGAAACCCTCATGGCTGAGATGAAGAAGGTGAATCAAGCTTTGCTTGATCTTCCTCTCGAGATCAAAAAACGCAACACAGAAGTTATTGCAGGCAGTGGTTACATGGCACCAAGTGCAGTCAACCCTTTCTATGAGGCTTTAAGTCTCTATGATTTGGGTTCTTCACAAGCTATGCACAATTTCTGCTCTCAACTTCACGCTTCTCCCCAGCAGAGGTTACTTTTCTTTATTATTCACTGCTTTAGATTTCCTTCACAATAATTATTTCCTTTCGCTTACAAGCCGATATGATTGAGATAGGTTGTTTAATGTTGATTTTGACAGGAAAATCGTGGAGAGATATGGGGAGGCAATTCATGGTTTGGTAGTGAAGATAGGAGAAAAGATAGCTGAATCACTGGGCATAGTGGTTGATGATTTCAAGGATTGGCCATGCCAGTTCAGAATTAACAAATATAACTTCACCCCAGAAGCAGTAGGGTCGACTGGAGTTCAAATACACACAGATTCAGGCTTCTTAACAATTCTTCAAGATGATGAAAAAGTTGGTGGTCTTGAAGTGTTGGACTCTTCTGGTTCATTCGTGCCGGTCCCTCCTTTTCCTGGGACCCTCTTAGTCAATCTTGGAGACATTGCTCGTGTAAGTTAATAACACCAACCAAACAGAAAATAGACTCTGCTCTGACCCTTATCACACATGAACTTGATCATGATGCCATTGTTATGCATATGCAGGTGTGGAGCAATGGAAGGTTTTGCAGTTTGATACACCGTGTCCAATGCAAGGAAGCCACCAAACGTTTTTCGATTGCTACGTTTATGTTGGCACCAAGGAATAGGAATGTTGAGGCTCCAGAGGAATTGGTGAACAAGGATCATCCTCGTTTATATCGACCTTTTATTTACGAAGATTATAGGAAGCTGAGAGTTAGCAACAAGATGCACACTGGTGAAGCCCTGGAGTTGTTGCGCTTGTCCTAGTCATAGGAACTACCTAGGATTGTTTGAAGGCAACAAGGTGTAGGAAAGTTGATGTCACACTTTTCTGAACTAGTCATATAATATTGTATTAAAATATTATTAAAAGAAATTTGTGTTAATATATCATTATTTAAATAATTATTCTTTTATATGCACGTGATTAGAAAAGAAAAAAAAAAGTAGAGAAAGAGAAATAAAATTTGATTACAAGGTTAGGTAGGAAAGTTGCATAAAAAAGGATAGATGCTTTTATTTTTGACAAACGAGGTTATTTATGTTGACGTTTGTTTAATTTAAAGAGGAAAATGATGTGGCCATTGGAAGACAGAAGAGATTCCTTTTGAATTTTGTGTGATGAGTGAAAAAGATTAATGATATTTTCATACAATTTTTTTTTCACACTATTTTATATTATTTTTTTACTTTTTATCTTTTCTGAATGTAAATTTTTTTTTAATGATTATTTTAATTTTATAATGAATGTGACGTCTGAACCAATCATTAGTCGATTGAAATTGAAAAAGGGAACAATTTCCATTTCTACATGCTAATCATAGAGGTTGTGTTGTGGGTTGGATTTGGTTTCATCTCATATATTATTGATAAAATTATTCATTTTTTATAGTGGTTTCCAATTTCATAGTTAACACATATTAACAGTTAAATATATTTGTAAAAAAAAAAGAAGGTATTACTGTAATGGATCCCTCCAAAATATATATTCAAAAATCATGCAAAAATATACTTTTTTTTTTTAATTTCACACCCGAATATTTTTGCTGACTCCCCCAGTGGCTTCCATGATTTGAAATTAATTTTGCTACAACATTTTCTGTCAAATTGCACCAAATGGGCACAACACGTTCATCATTTTGACTAGCTAGATTAGCCCCAAGCCCAAAATAATTGTACTAGTATCCCTCAAATACCAACATTTCAATTCATCACAGTACGAATAAATGTCTATATTTGTGAGATTTTATTTTTCCAAAATAAATCCATTTAAATTTTTTACCCAAATAAATTTATTTGCACATTAATTTCTAAACTAGATCTGTTACTATTTAAGTTGAGAATTCGGCAGAGTGTCCACTTTCCTTTCTTTTAAAAAAACATTCATGATGTCCGTATTCAACTGTAGGAATACACGTATAAATATAAGTGAAAAAACTTTATAAATTGCTGAATATGAGTATAAAAAAAACAATTTTTTTTACAACCAACAAATTTTATGTCCATCGGTATTATCCTTTATTAAACTTTCTTTTTACAAACACAAAAGTTTAATTTTTTTTTATAATTATTTCATCCCTTCTATTAAGTAAAAAGGAAAAAGACAGACCCTAACCCACCCTTTACCTTTATAGAGAACAAACAATACACATGCAGATATGGCCCCTACCACGGAAAACATGAACTAGTACAAAGAAAATAGTAGGAAAAATAACTTCATAACTACCACGAAAATCTGAAATATAAGAAAAAAAAATCTAGTAAAAAGAATAAATTAACTAAAAACATTTATATAAAGGTGTGAATATATATGTGCAAGTATGCAAGTTTTGTCCCTACCAATGGAGGAGAAGTTCCCAGTAGTGATTGATGTGGAGAAAACTTGTGAGGAAGAAGAGTTAAAGAAACTAAGAGAAGCATGTGAAAGATGGGGTTCTTTCAGGATCATCAACCACTCTATTCCTCCAACCCTAGTGGCTGACATGAAGAAGGTGGTTGAAGCTCTGCATGATCTTCCTTTGGAGACCAAGAAACGCAACACAGAAGCCATTGCTGGTGGTGGTTACGTCGGACCAACTCCACTCAGCCCCTTATACGAGGCTATAGGAATCTATGACATTTCTTCATCACAATCTATGAACAATTTCTGTTCTCAGCTTCATGTCTCTCCTCAACAAAGGTTTGCTTTCCTTCTTCATCTCTCTCTTTCTTGGAACCAATTTCTGTTATCCTTTTCTTTTTTGGAAAATTTCAGCACTTTCAAAGTAGAGGTTAATAATGGTTTTACATTTAATTGAGAGTCTTGTAAAGTGTGAAGTGTTGTTGATAATATCTTGCTCCTCCTAGGCAAATAATGGAGGCATATGGAGAAGCTGTTCATGGTTTGGCAGTAAAAATAGCACAAAAGATGGCTGAATCTCTTGGTGTAGTCGAAGGTGCTGATTTCGAGGACTGGCTATACGAGTTTAGATTTAACAAATATAATTTCACACCAGAAACAATAGGGTCCCCCGGAGTTCGAATACACACAGATTCAAGCTTCCTATCTGTTCTTAAAGATGATGAAGATGTTGGTGGTCTTGAAGTCATGGACTCTTCTTCCTCCTTTGTGCCAATCCCTCCTTTCCCTGGGACTTTTCTTGTCAATCTTGGAGACATTGCTCGTGTAAGTATACACAAATCACCAATTAAACTCTGAACCTTCAGTTGCACAAAACAAAATTTGTTCTTTATTGCAGATATGATCTATTCCGAGTTTGAAAATAAGTTATTTAAAGAGAAATTTCATCCACTTGTGGTATTAGAGAGAGATGAGAAAGCAGGTTATTTAAAGATGGCAGAGAAGGAATCCCCTTGCATGAAACCATAAAAGCAAATGTACTTATGCTGGTATTGCTGATAAAAAGTGAGCATGCAGTTGGAATTAATATAAATAAATGTGTGCATATATGCAGGCGTGGAGCAATGGGAGGTTTTGCAATGTGACACATCGTGTGCAATGCAAGGAAGGGAACAAACGTCTTTCAATTGCTACGTTAATCTTAGGACCCAAGAACAGGAATGTTGAAGCCCCAGAGGAATTGGTGAACCATGATCACCCCCGTTTGTATCAACCTTTTGTTTATGAAGATTATAGGAATCTCAAAGTTAGTAAGAAGATTCCCACTAAAGAAGCCCTAGAACTGTTCCGATTGGCCTAGACATTGGAACTATGATTAAGGAATAATTGAACGGAGTCATGTTTAAAGTAACTGATATCTGGTGTTTATGGATATTCAGTAGACCAACTGATACCTGGTGTTTATGGATATTGACTCTTGACTTTGTGTAAATGTTGCTGTAAAATAATAATTTGGTGAGTTTTTGCTCATGTTTAGCAATAGTTGAATATGTATTATATAAGAATGAAAAAGAAAAGAACATACAGAATATGTATTATTTCACCAAAATTTACAAACTCTGATTTCATTCCTTTCCAATCAAAATTAGAAATTACAAGGGAATCTATACTTGATCACTGAAAAATCAAATCAAATTAAGATTAAAAAAGGGAAAAGTCTGAGGAAATTTTGCTTCCTTTAGGAGGAAAAGTTAACTAAGGGGAAGGGCTGACCAACAAACAGATCACGAGAAAACTAAAAGGAAAAAAAGGTTGTCTTCAAAGAGGGGATGGATGCATATATGGTGTTTTAGACAAGAGAGCCACTATCTGAGAAATCAACATGCATAGAATGCGTGGTACTGTTCATGGGTGTATACTCGGTTGTTGTCATGGGTGTGTACTCGGTTGTTGTGGTTTGTGTGAGGTCACTTGCAAGGCTTGATAGATCCATAGCTGGCCACACAAAAGCTGGTTTGAAAGGTGGAACGTGAGGCACAGGCACTGAACCAGATATGATCTGAACAATTGTTTGCATCTTTGGTCTTTCACTGGCAATGGGGTGAGAGCAAGCTAGTCCTAGTTTCAGAATCCTCTCTGCCTCTTCAGCCACACAGTCATTCCCAAGTCTTGGATCCACTGCATCAAGTATCCTTTGCTCACGATGCAGGTGCCATACCCAATCCACCAAGCATTCATACCCCTCATTCTTGGTCCATGGCCTTTGGCCACAGACCACCTCAAGGACCACTGCTCCAAACCCATAAACATCAGATTCCCTTGTGGCCCTCCCAGTGTGGAAGCACTCAGGTGCAATGTACCCCATTGTGCCATGCACTCCTTCCAACTCTGCATACGATGTTTTATCATTCTCCAACGCACGAGCCAACCCGAAGTCACCTAAACGAGCATTGAAGTCTGAGTCCAGCATGATGTTGCTGGCCTTAAGGTCTCTGTGGACCACTTTCTGATCATACTCGTTGTGCAGGTAGTTCAATGCAGAAGCCACCCCTGCTATGATCTTGTACCTCAAAGGCCAACTCAGTGCCGTAGTGTTGCTCCCTTCCTCACGGAAAATGTGGTTGTCCAAGCTTCCATTCGGCATGTAATCGTACACTAACAGCAACACCCCATTTCTGTGGCACCACCCTGCGTTTTTTTATAAAAAATTAAATTTTGAGTCAGATGCTTATACAGAACATTACATAAAATATAATAAGATCACAAGGACAGAGTCAGTCGGAAATGCTTGTAAGAAAAGGTAAACGATTTGGATAATGACTTGCGGTCTTATCTTATTCTAAAAGAATTGAGGCCGGCTGGGTGGTTAATTTTTTATGACTTCCGCTAGAGTTATATAAGATAGTAAATTTGAGTTGACCTTGGAATAAGATTAGGTTTGTTACAGAAGAAATTAAAATTAAGTGGGCACTTTTGGATAGGGTGAAGAAACCTTCAATGTATCATCATCTTTGGATGGGAGCAAAGGACAGAGAAAGAACGTCACTCAACTCAGCTGTTAATGTTGACTAGGGACACAAGGTATAACAATTAAGGTCCAACAAAAATACCCTCAAGTGGAGGACACTTTTCGATTCGACTATGTGCAACCACGTTGAATGCATGAATGCACAAAGATGGAGTGAATTAGGTTGGGACGCCAACAACTGTCGCCATAGCTGGTCAACGTTGCCAGCGAAGACGTGTCAGACAGAATTTTAGCAATTATTGTTTTGCTCCTACCATGATGATCTGGACAGAACAGAACCACTGTCGGATCTAGATCCTAAATCCTAATAGTAATAACTGGAATTTATGTTCGTGGAAGTGATAATTGAATCAATCTAAAGAAACAATAATAACGAAAACTTAATTAAAGTGTAACTGACCGAGTAAACGAACAAGGTTTTTGTGACGAAGGCGATTGATGATGGTGAGTTCTGACAAGAAATCATCGGTGCTTTTCATCTTATCTCTGGAGAACATTTTGACGGCTACTTCCCACTTCTCTTTCGGAAGTGTTCCTCTGTATACGACGCCGTATCCACCTTGTCCAAGCTTGTGCTTCTCATCGAAATTATTAGTGGCTTTCTTCAATTCTTGATACCTAAATTCTCTGGGAGTTCCAGGTAAACTCTTGAGAGTTCCCAAAATCTCAGTCTCACTTTCTCTCTGCTTTCTCCACAACCAATAAACCCACCCCACCACACCCGCTACAAGAAGAACCACCACAGGCACTCCGACACCCAACCCAATCTTCAAAGCATTTCCGATCCCCTTTTTTTTGGGAAAAACTTCAATAGAAATGTTCCACCTCAGCACGCAGTTTAGTTCAACGTTGTCACCGGTCGAAGCAGAGAACCCAAAATAAGAAACCCTGTTCACCACTTGTTTCAGATCGATAGCTGAACTCAACACCGGCTTAGCCGGTTTCGGCACTATGGGCGCATCCTTATCAGGCTGCACCGCGATGTACACGTCGATCACCTTCCGGCCACCGTCATACTCCACCCACAGCACGTGGAAGCGCGTGACGTTGGGCGCGATCTCGAACCCCAAGGGAGTGAGAGGCACGGTGACGATGGACCTCACGCCGTTAACGTCCAGGCCGAGGTGGTTGTCGTCGGGGTCGAAGTCCTGCTTCACGGTGTCAAGTTCGACGGCGAGGATTTGGTTGGTGCGGTTGCCATCGTTGGAGGCGTTCGTGAGGCCGAGAAACTGGCCGTAGCTGTTGGGAGGGGGGGCGGAGGTAGAAGGGGCGATAAAGAAGGTGATGCCCTCGCCGGGAGTATCGTTTTTGGGACGATACACGTTTATCAGAAAGGAAGTGTTGAAAGAGACGGGCTTTTCGTCGAGGCTGTTTTCGTCGTTCCAGAGAGTGAAGGGGGTGTTGAAGAAGATTCTGCCGGAGCGGTTGGTCAGGGACACGTTGCCTGTGCTGTCTGGTGTTACTTGGAGCGCTTCAAGGTTGATGGCGGCGCTGGGCAACACCGCGAACGTGTTGAAGTAAGATTGGTTGAAGGGGCCGAAAACGTGGTCTTCTGTGTTGAGAATCTGGGCCTGGGAAGTCGGCGGCGGGAACAAGAAGAGGATGGTGGTGATGACGGCGATGGCGGCGGAGTATCCACCCATGTTGTTGCATTGGAGGGGAATCATGAAGAGGCGTGTTTGTTTGTTAGTTTTTGTTTCAGTAATGCTATTTTTCTCTGCTTGAGGAAACTAAGGCTGGAATTGTGACGTTGTGTTTAGAAGTTTTGAATTAGTGTTCTGAGCTTTGTTTTCCATGAAGTTTCTTACTCCAACTACGTGTTTTTTGTTTCTACGCTGAAACATTATAATATTCAGAATCACCTTCCTCTATAGCTTTTTTATTTTCCAAAATATTCACAGATAACACTCAGTAAATACATATATAAACATGGAAATACACTAATCATGGTTAAGTCTTGTTATTAATAAATGAATTAGCTGAGAAATTGAAAAGTAAATGTTTCGATTTTTTACGACAGATTTGATAAACAGAAGACAATCTAAACTAGTGCCACCCTGTGTTTCTCTTTAACTCTTCTTTTCTCTTCTCTTTTGAACAAAAACTGCTTTATTGTCAAAAAGAGGCATCTGATTTGAAAAAACAAATGTTTGATTTAATAATATGGTATTGTATTTGCATTGCACGTGGCTTTTGTCCTTTCAGCATGTGGTCTAACCTAATACAGTTCGCAATTCGTGATAAGCTTTTAGAATTAATTTCATTTTCTTATTGCAACTTGGTCATAATTTAATCTTTAATGGACCGTTCACACTTTAATACGTTTATTTATATTAATCTAATCTTTTACTTTTGCTTTTATTTTACTTTCGAACAAAACAACAAGTTTTTTTTTAAAGAAATCGGGTTGTCTATTCACGTTTTTTATTTTTAAACAGATTTCATCATTTAAGGAATTTTAAACAAAAATCATAAGTATTTGTATATAAGTATGATAAGGTGTTGGATTCTATTTCCATATCTTTCTTAGATTAATTATCTCATTGGTCCAACTGGATGACGCGTCACAGGCACATTTGGCAATGGCTTGCCTTTAATGTGAGAATATTTAATTACTATGATAAATGGAGGACTTCATCAACGAATTTTAAAGCTATACTTAGTATCAATTAAATTTTACAGTATGAATAAAAATAAACTATGCAGTTGTTATTGCTCAGTAAATACTCAAAAATACGTTGATCTACTTATGATATTTAAGATTAATTATTAAATTTATCAACTACACTGTTTGAAATGTCATAAAAGAAATACACAAAATTCACTTAAAATCAATTAAGAGCAGACAAAAAAAAATAAAGAAAAGAGAAATGTACCTTTATTTTTACACTACAGAACCGTGTTGGAGAATGATTGCACGTCTTAAGACAAAATTCACTTAAAATGTATTAAGAATAGAAAAAGAAAATAACGAAAAGAGAAATATAGCTTTATTTTTACAATACAAAGCCGTGTTGGAATGATTACACTTTTTGTGTTTTCCTTGTATAGTTCAGTGGTTACAAATAGAAAACAATTTAAGTACTGCTCCAAAAATTATTCTTAATTTTAAATATTTATTATATTGTAAGGTTAGTTACAATATTTTTTTAATATATAAAAATGGTAAAAGTAAACTATAGTTATTATCCTAACTTTTTGATAGACCTTAATTCTTTTCTTTATTCGTCTTTATCTCATGTTCATTAGTGTAGTTTTGACTTTCTTTTTTTTTTAAATTGCATAATATAATTTGATTTTCAAGAAAACAAAATATATAAAAACGTGGAGACTTATACATCTCAATTGAAAAAGAAATCGAATATATATATATATATATATATATATATATATATATATATATATATTTGTTTCGGTCCATATTTTTTTGTTATATATATTTATAATTTCATGTTTCTTTAAGAACCGAAACATAATAAAGATTTAATTATTTCGGTTAATAACAAAAACCAAAAAATGATTCATTTCTACCTCATAATATGCTTTGATTATAAAAAACTGAAACCTAATGTCCAAAATAGTTGACCAAAATTCTTTTTTGTACTAGTGGTTTTTCTTCTATATAACTAAATTTAATAAAATAAATCTCAATAAAACACCGTCTCATCTCACCTTTCTAAAGACGAAAAAGAAAGTTCATGTTTTATTTTTTTACCTTTAAAGTTATAACTAAAATGAACCTTTCCATAATTTAAGGAAATTTATCAAAATACAAGAAATATATATTTTTTTTTTAAATTGAAGAAAATAGTTATTGTTATATAACTTAAATATTATCTCAATCAATATAATAGTTATACAATTTTTTTTAATAGTTATAGAATATTATCTTTACTAGTTATAAAATAATAAATGTTATATAATAGTCGTTTTCAAAAGAGATAGTAGTTACATTAAGAGATAAAATTGTCAAAAGGAGAGTTATATAATAGTTATTTTCAAAATTGAAGATAATATTAATTATTTTTATTATTTATAGTGCACATCTTTATTGACAGATGTGAAGTGAAGAAAGGAAACAACTCTTCTCTGATTCAGATCACCATTTACACATTGTCCTACATAGTTATTGAAAACAAATTAGAGTATATTCTTTCAATAAAAGACATGTTATTAGCCAAGTATACAGGTTATTTTCACATCAAAATATTATGCAATCTTAAATAAATTAATTATGGATATCCTTTTAAAAAGCATTTTTTAATATTAATAACAATTCATGAAAAAAAAAATGTTATGAATTGTTTATTTTATTATGAAAATTTAATTTAACAACTTTTATCCTTTAAAAACTGTCTTTACCTTTTGCATTGCCAACTCAACTCATTATATTCAAGATAGCACAAAGTACTTTGGTTGATGAAAAGATAGCATTAACTCAAACTTTAAATATCTTAAAAGTAAATAACTATTTATTAGATACATTTTATTTATTTACTTATTTGTAACACCTTAATATTTATTATTTCTACTTTTTTATTTTAAAACAATGGTTTATTTAAAAATAAAGAACAAACATCCAATTAAAAAATATTTGACTTATTTTAAAACTTTACTTCTTTCAAGGACTATGGAGTGAGTGACTATAACTGTTATGTAACGGTTTATTTTACATGTTTGACTATCATTATATCCACCTTAATATCAATAAAAGATTGTTATTGGCAATGGGATATATATGTATTTCATTAACTATTTTATATTAATATAAATTATTTTATTATATAATATATATTTTTTAAATATGCAAGAACAAATAATTAGGTATATTTTTAATTTTTTTTAGTTTAATTTAATTTAGTTTTCAAAAATATCTAATTGCAGTAGATTTCTATTTAAATTTATATATAAATTTACTTATTTTAAAAAATTAAATTGTATGGTATAATGTGTAATTTGAAAGATAAGTCTTGTCTTGTTAAGTCTACTCTTTTAATTATAAGTTGAGTGTTGGATTGCAATTGGGTCGGTACCAACATTATTGTTATTGGGTCAATAAATTGGACAGACAAACGGTTAATAACTTGATAACAGAATGATTAAATTATTGATAACAAATTAACGGTTAATGAAAGTTGTTTATTGGTAACATATTAGACTTAAAGGTAAGCCCATTTTAATATATATGGTGTTATTGGGCCAATGTCAATATAAGGTCCCCAAAATACCTATAAATAGAGAGCTAAGTCGCAAAGGTAAGCAAGTTTAATCGAGTACTGATATTGAATTGTGAATTAAATTCATTGATTAAAATCTTACTTGAGTTTCAAAATGTCTTTAACAGGTGTGTTTCTCGGTCCTACTCACTTATATACAGAAACATTTTGGTGCCCACCTTGGGGCCCAAGAATTTTAGAAGAAACTCAATGGTGACCATAAGAAACATGGAGGAACAACAGAGTATAAGGGAATTGATCAAAGATATGCAGACACAATTGCAAGCATAGTTGTTGGAGATGTATAAGAAGCACAAAGAGGAGATTGCAACACTACGAGCGGAGCTTGTTGACGCTCGACGTGAACAATCCACTCAACATTCGGTGTCAGCGACTCCAACAACATAGAGGGATCTCGATCGTGGGGAGGCTCCGAGTGGGGCCGGTCAAGGGGCAAGTTGCAATCAGCCGGCGTCTATAACCCCGTCGACCTAGACGGTCGGGAAGCAAGGGAGGCAAATAGTATGCACATACCTACACCAACACCTCTGCAAACCATACGGTCAGTTGGTATGTTGCCCTTCACGACAACCATTATGGAAGCACTCATGCCCGAGAAACCTCCTCACGCATTGAACAAGTATGATGGTTCCTCGAATTCGGATGACCACGTTCGTCAATGCTATGACATTTTACACGTCCAATTATCCAGTTATGTGCAGGGCTTTTCATTATCGCTGAAAGGGGAGACATTAGCTTCGTACAACACCTTTCCTCCAAATACAGTAGACTACTTCACTACTGTGAAGTCTATTTTTTGAAGACGGTATGCTTACAGCTGAATACAAAAATTAACACATGTAGTGTTGGTTAGTACTAGGCAAGAGAAGGAAGATACATTGAAAACTTTTA
Source organism: Vigna radiata var. radiata (assembly GCF_000741045.1). NCBI lineage: Eukaryota > Viridiplantae > Streptophyta > Magnoliopsida > Fabales > Fabaceae > Vigna > Vigna radiata. The sequence continues at coordinate 7,675,364 of NC_028361.1, read as the reverse complement.
TGAAGAGGTATAATGAGTTGATCAGGTCAGTAAAAGATGTCAATCCAACCTTCATCATTAATAAATTGTCTTCATGTCTGAAACCCAAACCATTTACAGATAGTTTGTGCGTTGAACCACTTCATAGACGAACTCCAAGAAAAAGGTATAAAATTTATCTGCATTGAAAACATGCAAATTTCAAAAAAAAAAACAACAACAAAAAACTACAAGAAGAAAAAAAAGGATGGCAAGATGAAAAGATTGTATCAACTCAAACTTTAAATATCTTAAAAGTAAATAACTATGTATTAGATTCATTTTATCTATTTACTTATTTGTAACACCTTAATATTTATTATTTCTACTTTTTTATTTTAAATGAATGATTTATTTAAAATAAATAACAAACATACAATTAAAAAATATTTGACTTATTTTAAAACTTTACTTTTTTTTTCAAGGACATGGAGTGATTATAACGGTTTATTTTATATATTTGACTATCTATTCTATCCTCATTAATATCAATAGAAGATTGTTATTGGCAATGGGATATATATGTATTTCGTTAACTATTTTATATTAATATAAATTATTTATTATATAATATATAATTTTTTAAATATGAAAAAACAAAAGTTTAATAATTCTACCTTTGAAAAAAGTTTAATAAGGTCCCATATTTAATTAAAAATTGTTCAATATCGTCCCGTTAAAATCATGACGGTGTAGATGCTAGCGTGACGAAACATCAATTACCTGTTTACTTCGATGCTTACGTGGCGTTGTGAAGTCATTTTAATGTGTAAATATTTAAGAAAAAATAAAATGACAAAAAATAGGTTAAAGTAAAATACCTTACGCCATCCTTGGGTTGAAGGAGTTGCCTATGGTGCTGTAATGCAAGGAAGCATTTTGAGCATAGAGGAGTGAAGAAACCAAAGATATCCTTCTCCTGGATGTGGCTCCCCTCACCATTGGAATTAAAACGGTTGGTAGAGTGATGACAAAGTTGATTCCCAAAAACACTGTTATCCTAACAAAGAAATCTTGGGTGTTTACCACCTACCAAGACCAGTAGACCACTGTCTCCATTCAGGTTTTCGAAGGTGAGAGGAATAAAAGACTGTCGTTTGTTTGGTAAATTTGATTTGTTAGGAATTTGGGGGTTAGGGTTTAATTTGATTTTGTGTTAAATTTAGGTATTTTCATCAATTGACCATGATTTTCATCTCTAACCTCTGATTCTCTCTCGTTACCTTGAAAGCCACTACCTTCCACACCTCTATTTCTAGGGCCGCCGGCCACTGGTGCTAAGGTTTTTGTATCGAACCAATATTTTATCCCCATTATATTGTTCCCATGCTGGTTCATAAAAAAAGGAAATTATGAAATTCTTATTAAAACTTAATTTAAGATTATTTGTTCTTCTTATTCTGGTTGTGGTTGTTCTTCTGATGACAGAGAAAAAAGAGGGATTCAGGACTTGACTTTGGGTTATATTATAAAAAATGGTGTAACTCTTTTTCACTGTCAAGTTTTGCAGATGCTGCTACTACAATATACAGCTCTGCATTCATGTCAACGAAAGGTTGTGAGAGAGAAAGAGGAAACGACACACATAAAAAGAAAGAAAAGCTAGAGGAAAATGATGACCTTACGTCATCTTAATTTTTTAAAATATTTACACAGTGTAACGACACATATTTATAGAACTTTCCAACTCATTCGTATTTGGCCACATTAGCGTTAGCGAAAAGGACCAAAATGAACATTTTTTAACGAAATATGAGACTTTAGTGAACTTTTTTAAAAGGTAAGATCATTTTGAACTAAACTAATAAAAACAAAAACAAATTATTAGGTACATTTTTTATTTTTTAGTTTAACTTAATTTAGTTTTAAAAAGTATCTAATTGCGATAAATTTCTATTTAAATTTTTTATATATAAATTTACTTATTTTAAAAATTAAATTAAATTGAATATTTAGATATTTAAAAAATAAGGACTTTAGCATTTATATTATGTACGTGCCAAAAAATACCATTAAAGCACTGAAAGAAAGCATATCCCAACATCCATTCATCTGCGTTTCAAACCCTAATTTGGTTTGGATCTCGTTTCTTCGTTCCCAAATCAACGTTTATAAGAGAACACTTTACTCAATCACCCTTCCAAGGTTTGTCTTTCTGTTTTCCTCTATGTTCCTTCCGCTGTAATCGCCGTCCAAATTTTGTTTTGTGGTATTCTTTTAATCAGGATTGGATTTCGTATTTCGGTTTTGAGAGAAGGAATTTTGAATTTGTCTTAATCTAATTTTTTTTCCTTCATACTGAGTAGCTGTACGTTTACAACGCGTATATTGGATGAGTAGCAAAAAGTATGGTCATGGAAAAACAACTAATGAACATGCATTTTTGGTTTGTTTCATTCCAATTCATTAAACTTAATGTGTGTTGACAGACATTTCATTGGAAAAGTCAGTAATTTCTTATGTTATAACTGAGTTTTTGTTTTGATGTAGAATTGATCTTTTAGTATTTTACTTTGTTGATGAATCTGTTTTTTGCTTTAAATCATTATTTTGGTTCTTATTCTGCTTGAATTATGGTTTTTTATTTTTAATTTTTATCCCGCAGTGATTTTGAGTAACAAATGCAAGATCCAAGGATTCCTTTGTCAGAAGAGATCATGACTAATAAAACAAGGAAGAAGAAAAACTTAACCCAGAAGACTTTATTCCAGTTGAAAGGGAATGATGTCAAGGAAGATGGACAGACATCTCTGTCTTTAAAATCTAAACAGAAGGGTTCCAAGAGACCACAGATAACTGAAGTTTCTCCAACTTTTCAGAGACAAGAAGGTTCTAACTCAGATTCATTGCCTGACTCCTCTGCAACTGGGAATGAGTATCGTGCGTTGAGGCGGAAGTATTTACTACTTGAAGATGAGAGCTTTGCATTGGGAGAAGAATTAAAAGAGGTTGAAGATGAAGTAAAATCCCTTGAAGAAGAAAAAATTGCTTTGCTGGATCAGCTTGTTGTGATGGAAGGTCTTGTTGATCCATCTATCCAGTCTTAGGAGTATGCTGTTGTGTAATGCTAAGAAAAAAGTGTTGGCTCCTTTTGTCTAGCTCTAGAATTTCGATGGATAATTATCATATTGCATAGTTTATGTCAAAATCTTATTGTCTAACTAGCAGTAGAATACTCTAATAATTTTATCTTTGATCATAGTGAATTGTTTATATATTTCTGGTTTTTCTGTATATGAGATTGTTTATATATTTCTGGTTCACTGTATATACTGGAATTAAATACTATGGTTTCTTATGAATTATGAAATGCTTTGAAATTGTCTGTGAAAAATAAATGTCTCAATAGACTATTAAGCAAATATACTGTCAAAAGAAAGGGTGACTTGTTATCCGACAGGAGAAAGACATGCACTACTATGCCTGTGAATATGCATATATTCTATCACATTATTACTACTTTATTTTTAATGATTTAAAAATCACCATTCATACACCATGTTAGTAAGTCTTGTATTTCACAAATGCACTCCCACATAGTTAAATCTAACTTCTCCCATGTCTAAATCACAGGATGCAAGAGTACTCTATTATTAGTAGCACCCAAAATTTAAGTTTTGTTTTACATTTTCTTTTGTTTTCCTTCATTTGACAGATCTGGAGGGTACAACTTGCAAGTATCTATTAACATTCCAAACATAAAAAAAATGTGTTAATTTGCCTTTAAAATAATAGTTTCAATTTGAATGGGTAATAAGCATTTAGAAATAAAATATACAAATAATGATCACACTTCCTCAGCGTCCTATTTCAGTGGGATAAATCAACGGAATGAAAGAGGACCAGCAAACTTTTGCATAGCAAGTGCTCTTAATCTGGTAGTAATAACAAAAGATAACTTGAGAAATAATGATAATGAATCTGAGAGAGTATGATCAGGGCCTTAAGATATCATTTATTCAATTGTGTGTTTATTGTTGCTGGCAGCATCAAGCCTATGACTACAAGAAATGTTTAAAAATGATCATTTTGATTGCGTTTGCATTTGACCAAGACTGATAATGACTGTAAAGCTCCTAAGCTTATATACATAATTACAAGCACTGCTATAGAACCAACCCAAGACTTGGTGGTGCAACCCGGACAACTAAAGGACTTGTGACCTGTGATTTTCCGTTTTTCCATAACAAGAAACCAAATGCATAACCTTTTGAGGGAGCAGCCACTTTAAAATTTACACTGAACTTGATTTTCTGTCCTACACTAGTGAACTCTAATCTATTTGGCACAACAGTAACATTAACTCCCGCAGGAGACAACACTACAGATCTATATACACTTCTTGCTTTTCCAACATTAGTCACAACTCGGGTTACTGAAAAAGTGTCTTCTAGATTGGGGACTGCAATAGATGGATAATTGAGTTCCGATGGTGTTTTGAATGCCCTTTCACATGTGCTGTTGTCTCTTGTGACAAGGCGGAGTGATCTCTCATCATAACCAAGTGAACATAGGAATGCAACGAAATCATTTGCATGTGAATCATAGACAAGACCTGGATCCAAAACTCTGGTAGGATTCACAAAGCCAGATCCATAATCAAATGCATTAGCCCTTCTTTTGTCTGGATCCGCTCTAATGGGTTGGTGGTGCTTATCCAGAATTGTTGCTGCGCAATGAACTTTAATATTAGTTAAAGAGTGGTTACGCTCAGAATCTATATTTAGGCATTAAGTGACAAAATTTTATCTGATAAGAAGTTTTATTTTAGTGTCTGTTGAAAAGAAAACACATGACAGATGTGAAAACCAGATAATACTATTGTAATACCAGTTGTCATGATCGCAGATTTTATAGCAGAAGGAGACCATGAAGGATGCACAGCTTTGACCAGAGTTGCAATTCCAGTTACATGAGGACAAGCCATAGAAGTTCCTGATAAAATATTGAACTTCATTCCAGCTGCAGTTGGAGACCATGCTGCAAGGATGTTCAATCCAGGAGCTGTAACATCCGGCTACAATATAGCAAGAAACCATTAAGGATTAAGTTAAAATACAAAGTCGTTCAATGAATTAACTGACAAATATATCGTGCAATGGTGAAATGAATCGAACATCTTTCGTAAGTAAATGACATATCCACTTTAGGTTTTTTTAAAAGACGTCTGATTTAGCTTTTCCAAAACTCAAAGTAATTAACTTGATTTTAACTCGAGAAAAAGATTGATTCATTAGACCTCTACTATCTGTGCTTGTGAAAATATGTATCCAAATAAAATCAATATCACCTTCAAAATTTCTGGGGTTAATGCATTTGGACCTTTAGAAGAAAATGCTGCTACACGGGGAGCGGGCTGAACTCCTAGTACTGTCTTTGCTCTGGAAATCCTTGACATAGGCATGCTGTTTACCATAATACGATGCTGAGTTAGAGAATAGAAGAATAGCAGCAGAACATAAAAAATTGTCTGTTCTATTTCTATCAAATATAAAAAAACTACAAACCGTGTGTTGTTGATATAAGATAGAATCCGTTCTCCAGTTTTGGTTCCAACAATGGCTGAAGGTATTACAAATGGGGTGGCAACACCTTGATTTGCCTCATCAATGAGTATCATCCCAACAGCACCTGCCTGTTTCACAATCCTACTCTTTTCCAACTTTGACTCCGATGAATATTCTGCATGTCGACACACAAGAACCTTCCCTGTGGCCTTGGTCTTATTTAGGGAACTATCCACACAGTAACTGCAGAAATGTATAAAAGAGGACAACATTTAACTTAAAACCCATCCTTTACATTGAGATTAGGCTTCTTCTCACTTTTGAGTACCTTGTGCTTCACCTGGATTGATAAGGAGTAAAGTACCCTGCAAAGGCTTCAGATGCATCAATCAATCTTGTAGAGGCATTCATTCCCAAGAGACTCAGACTCTCACCCTGTTTCCATTATAGAGAACTAAATAGAGTCCACCAAGTGAACAAAATATACACCAAAACACAAAGTGATAAAGCTTTACCGTGATGTTAACACTATTTCCTAATGTAATATCAGAGATAAAATCCCTATCTGTTGAGCTAGCACCAACTGTGATCACCCATGGTGCAAGGTTGGTTGCAGAACCAGGATTTCCTTCATTCCCGACTGATGCTACCACCAACACTCCACGTCTAGCAGCATGGAATGATCCAACAGATATAGCATCACTGAAATAGTCACCTTGGGGGGCTTCAGGACCCAGAGACAAAGATATAATGTGAACACCATCTCTTATGGCATCATCAAAGGCTGCTAACAAGTCCACATCATAGCAACCTGAGTCCCAACACACTTTGTACACTGCAATCCTAGCCATAGGGGCACCTCCCCTTGCTCCTCCATTTGCTAGCCCTTTGTAATTCATGTTTTCCACGTAGCGTCCTGCGGCTGTAGAAGCTGTGTGGCTACCATGACCTGAGCTATCTCTGGCAGATCTGAAAGAGACTTTTCTGTCTGACCCTTCTTCTGCTTCATGTCCACTCATATAGTATCTTGCTCCTATCACTTTCCTGTACCATAAATGATTAACCAATGAAGATGACACAGCTGGGAGCTAATGCCTATGAAGTCAAACTTAAAAAAAGCATGAGGATATGATTCAACCAGAAACCTGTTGCATGATGAAGCATTGAATGCTTCTCCTAATTGACATTGACCTTTCCATCCCCAAGGAACTGGGGGCATGTCGGTGTCTCTAAAGCTCGGGGATTCAGGCCAAATTCCTGTTGAGTTGGGGCAAATGATTATGAATGAAATCCATTATGATTCTTTCACTCTATGAACAAAACAAATTCTAAGAATTATTCTGTAAACCATTTTTCACTGAAATATTTTCATCTTTAAGCAATTGTAATCTGTATAAGCAGTGGAACAGGAAACGAATAAAGCATATTCAGGACCAACTTTAACTCTTCAGAGATGGTTTATTTAATTAAAGGAGTTTCCTTAAGCAAGAATGTGACTACGACAATGATGTCATGTGAAATCCATTATTTTCAATCACACTGTTCTATAGCTGCTATTCCTAAAAGAAGTGGGGTAAAGATATCATCGATACATAGTTTCTGCCACTAAAGAAATAAAATAAAGTTTGCTAGTCCTTATGAAGCGGCTAATATATGTATTCACGGGACTTTGAAGAAAAGGTGCATGTTATACGTGTTGGTGAAGAGAATGCTAGGAAAATTATCGTAAAGGCTTCAGCTTACTGTAAAAGTACGACAGCTCACCCGTATCGATGAAACCAATGATGACATTCTCTTGGTTTTTTGTGGAGTACCCATGAATCTCCATTGATTCGTTTTTCGAAAGTCCCATGAAGTCCCATGAGTGAGTGGTGTGCAGCTTTCTTTTAGAATTGGGAAAAACAGATACCACTCCTGGCATCTCTGATTAAATTTGAACACGAAAAAAGAATACAATATTCTATAAATATCAAAGTTTAAGGAGTGAATGAGCATTGTTGTATTTGTTTATCTGCAAAGAAAAGGAGAGAAAAATGGGGGGAATTTTCACTGACTTGAAATTTGGTGAGCCTGTTCATCAGTCAACTTGGCTGCAAAACCTCTGAAACCATGTCTATAGCTATAAACATGAGAAGCTTTGGCTTGTTCAATACTGTTAAAGATAAAGGGATGGAGAAAGGAAAGAAAAGGGAAAACCCCATATAAGAAATATGAAAAAAGGGATAAATTTTCCAAAAGAAAGATGGCATAATTCTGAGCTCTGACCTTCCACTGTGAACAGCTGCAAGCATTTGATGATTCTGCTTCAGAATATCATCTGGGTCTTCTCCAGTTTTGCTTCCCATGTACACCACATAAACCTGACAGTGCCAGACCCAATCTAGATTCCATAATTTGCTCTCACCACACTCTAAACCAAAATACTTGAAATAAGTCATACCTTGGCAGAGAAGCAAAAGCTAGATTTTGCAACAAACACTGCAAGAAACAGACAAAAAAAAGTACTTCTGCTTCTAGCATAACTGGAAGAAGACATTCTCAAGTCCCAACCTTTGTCTAAAAGTACTGTATTATTACCATAAAGTGATATGCAATAAGACGAAATGAAAACTACGAAGGCAAAGGGACACAGATAAAATGGCTAACTACTTCCGAGTTATTAAATATATCAGAAAAGAAAACCCAGATGGAGTCAGAGCAGAGGTGGAAATAGAATCATTGTTGCAGTTGTGTAGGTGTGTGTCATGTCATGTAAATACAATGAGATTGTTTATATATAACAGCAAAATGAAAGGAGGAAGGAAATGACAACGTGGAGTGGTAGTGGATACAAGGTTCTTAGTGGCTGGCAAACGTTGAGATGACAATGACATATAGAGAAAAAGGGTCAATGTTGCTTTTTGTACATGCCAAAGCAACCGCAAATCTCCCATATTTCTGTGAAACCGTTAAAAGCAATGTAATATGACACTCAACCTTGGTCTATGGAGCCATTCACCTATACAAAAATATATAATATTAAAACAAAAAAAAAAAACTTATTTAATAAATGCAATGTGTCTTTGTCTGATTGGCTCAACACCAAGCATGTTGTAACCACCCTTATGTTTTCCTTTCACAATTCATTCATGATTTTCAGCAGAAAAGGAGATATATCCAATATATGGTTGGCTAATCTTAATTTGTGGATTACTACTGTTGTTCCTGTTGCTCATTGCTGTTACTTCAATCAATAAGTTTGGTTATGTCAACATCCCAAAGGCTCGTGCTTAATCCATCACTTCTCCATTGTAAATATTACATGGATAATGATAATTTGACAATAATTTTTATACAACTATTTAAGCGTGATTTTCGGTAGTCTAACTCATAAGAATTTCATGGTTAAGCGTGCTTAGCCTAGAGTAATTATGGAATGGGTGACCTTCCGAAAAGTTTTTTCGGAAAGTGTGTAAGTGAGGACAAAACATACTAGAAAACCTGATATAATAGTCCCCAAACATGTAATTAGTGATTTAACTATTATGTTCACTTGTATTAAAGAGTATTTATTAAATATATATTTAGTTGATACACTTTGGGCTTCAGTGTTGTGGCCCAACTCTCTGTTAGCTACTGTTTTGTTTTTGTTGTGAGAGAATTAACATGACAAGATTACATAGAGACATATCATTAATTACCATTCCCAACATCTGACCAGATTCTTTTACATCAGAAAACAAAAAACTGCATTCATTACAGAAAAATAAGCATAATTATTGATGTTATTGAATCTTGGTACCAAAACTCTACTATGATGTCATGCAATTAATTAATTTATGGAACAATAAATCAGATAGTTGCATAAATGCCTTACAACCACCTTAAGCTACACTTTTATCTGAACTAATTTTCATACAAGTTCTCAAAGAAAATAGGATCATATCAAATGAATCATAAATAGGTTCATTATTTCAAACACGATTTGAGTTCATCCTTGAAAAAGAAAAAACATGGCGTGTTGGTGTTCATTATCTTCCTCACGCAAGAAACTCTTAGAAGGCATTCCATTTAGCTTCATAATTAACAAATTAGGGATTGCCAATAATGTTAGAATATGTTGACCATTACGGAAAGCAAAATGGGCATGTGTACACATCAAAATTAATCAAAACTTTATAAATTAAATACTGGTTGTGTTATTTTTTTTCTCCATTTTTTCTTTTACTTAATTTAATCTTTGTATTTTTCATCTAATTTATCTATCATTCCACGCAATGTAGATTCCTCCTTATCAACTAAATTATCACTTGTTCCGAGTCTTAAAGAAAACAGCAGAAATTATTAATAATGTATGTGAGAAAGTGATTGATTGAAAACTATGGAATTGATTGATCATGCATATATGACATTTGGTCATACATATTCACCCACGCATCATATGCATAATATAAACTAGAAAAAAAAAATAGTTTGATACCCTTTTGAATAAAATGCTCTCATTTAATTAATCTATTTATTCCAATTTTAGTTGATAACTTCTAAGTAAATTTTCTTTTCAATTAATTCACGATTTTTGGAATTGGTTTAATTAGGTATATTTTTTGTTAATGATATTATCCATGACATTAAATATACGTCACATGTTAGGTTTGTAGTATATCATGTGATATTATATTTAATTATTCAGATGTGATATTTTATATTTAATTATTCACGTGTTGATTCATAGTATTTTTTAACTTACTTTTAAAATTTCATTTCATTTCATTTATTTTTTTAATTATTCACATGTTAGGTTTGTAGTATATCATGTGATATTATATATCGGTGTTAGTCTCATGTCTCAATTATTATTATTTTATATTTAATTTAGTTTTCTTTTTCTTTTTCTTTTCTTTTCAATGGTACAATATATTACACGATAATTTTATTAAAATTGATTTTTTATTAAATATTTATGAAGTTAATTTTTATTAAAAATATGCAATAATTTAAATTGTTAATATACACAAATTAAATTATACTTATAACAATAAAGTAATTTAATATTAATTATTTAACTTATTTAATTTAATAAATTAGTTAATTTATTAAAGAATTAAAAAATAAAATGCTAATATAATTAACATATATATATATATATAAACTAAATAAAAAATGACTATAACATTTATAAAAAAATAATTAGTCTTTGGGAAAAGGAATAAAGACAAAACAATAACACTTGACACATTACACTACTGTTATAATGTAACATGCCACAGACTTGACACATGAAGAAAATTTTTAGAGAAAAATAAATAAATAAATTACAAAAGTGTTGTTGATACAATACTAATGAAAATGACACAGTGAATCAAGTTTTCAAAAGTTAGTACTTAATAGTAAATATAGAAATTGGATTGAATATAAAAGAATAATACTTCATATTCGTGACATTAACACTGACACTTGACATTGTCAGTGACATGTGACTCTACCACTATTAAGAAACATGTTATAAACTTGACACGTGGACAATTAAAAGAAACAAAAAAAATTACAAACTAATATGTGACATACCTTTAACATTGTTGATACAATACTAAAAAATAACTTAATTGAATCAAATTTTCAAAAATTAGAATTTAATTGAAATAAAAGAAATATTAATATAAAAATTTAATTGAATCAATTTTTTAAAAATCATGATTAATTGATACAAAAGAAAAATAAGAAGACTTACTTGATTTTGTTTTCAACCAAAATTAGAATATATTTAATTAAAAAATAAAATAGATACATTAAATATTATTATTTTAAATGTAAAGCCTGAGAATTTTGTCAAAATGGAAAAGAGACAAGTGGCAATCAAGTAAAAAGGGGAAAATTATTTAAGAAAAATAAAATAAAATAAAATTTAGATTTTCATTCTTTTATTTTCACTTAAAAGCTTTCAGCTCCTTTCACGTTTCTCTTCTCTGTGCAAACCCCTCCCAAGTTCTTTTTCCTTTCATTGCAATCTTCCCCTAATTCTACAAAAATTGAACAATAAAATCTTCCTCCTGTAGATACCTAGAACATCTTGGCAACCAAAAGCTTTCATCTCCACCAATTTCATTCTGCTGCCCGGAACAGGTAAA
>NC_028361.1:7645834-7662090 GCF_000741045.1 Vigna radiata var. radiata | reverse complement strand
TGAACTTGTATGGTTTTGAATACTAGCTTACCCTTGCACTTGTATGTTGTTTGTTTTGTATGTTCTGGTTCTCCCCTTGCGATGATCATCCTTTTTGGATGTGAGCAGATGCAGCAGATGACACCTCTCTAGAGCAGGCCTTGGACAGCNATGAGCCAGCCCCTAGCACTTAGTAGCTTCTTAGCTTAGTTCATTAGTTTTATTTCTATTTCCTATTGTCTCCCTCCTCTTTTATATTTTGAAAGACTTTACGATTGAGTAAAGCTTTTGAATTACTCATTTTATNGATGACTGTATATATTTATACTAGTACCATATCGCTCTTACTGCTTTCTAGTATTACATTTGTGCTTGCCATGCTTATATACTTGCTATATAATTTTGGGATGTTACATTAAATTAAGTGAATATATTTTATTTGGGAAATATCAAAATATCATCACTTGAATTCACCATTGAATTTATAAATCAAGAATTTTTTTCACAATTTAATAGTTCTTTTAGAGTGAGTTTATTATTTATATTGTAGTTAATTAATATTAATAGAGAATATTAAAAATATAATATTATATTATATGGATTGCTAAGGTCTAACAATATAATATAGATTAATAGATTTTTAACAATTAAAATGTACTTTAAAAAATAAAAAATATACATAACAAATTGAAATAAAATATTATATTGTAATACCTAAGTTTGACTTTCGATAGTACATGATAATTCACTCACAATGAAAAAGTTTACATTGAAAAAAAAAAAGAATGTTTCTCACTTTTTAAGCAAACAGAAAATAATGATGCGTTTAATATTTAGTATGAAATGTTGTAAATTTTTATTTTTTATCAATCATCTCAGTACTATTTATTTCACGGTTTATTTAACTGATACTTGACCAGTTTATTTAAAGAGAAAATTAATGACATCAGCTTATGTGAATCAAACACTTCAAAATCCCAATTAAATGCGTAAAGGTACATATAAAAATTAAATAATTATCAAAACGAAATTATTGTATTTTAAATTGCAGATGCTTTGAAAGAGCATGACGTTAATAAAAAGTTACATAGTGACATAGGCATGATTACGAATTACTACCTTTACAGTGTAGTCTCCAAAATTGCTTTCAATAATATTCCTTTAACAAAATCAACACATAATCCTTCAATAAATAAATAAATAAAATTATTTTATTTTATTTCTTTCAGTCTAATTAATCATTATATTTTTTAGCTGTTAAATTTCCGTGAAAGATTGAATAGAATATTATAGATATTTTATCCAGTGATAAAGTTAAACAAAGCTTTTTTGGTGAGTATATAAATCAAACAGATAGAAGCTATAATTGCGTATATAAGAGAGTTACTTTTGTTACCAACAAAGCTCTATTATTTTGTTCATTATGTCTCAGATCTTTCATCAAAACCTTATCCAGAAAACCATGGGAATTCTTTGACTAAAGTACTAAAGTTTAATATTTTTTATTTAACTAAGGGAATTTTTCATCAAAACCTTATCAGAAAATCAAGTATTATTTATAAACATACTCACGTTTAATAAATAGAGGAATTTTTCATCAAAATCATATCACATAAAAGAATGAGCTTATCCACCCCATTTTATATTGCATATATTACTATATTAATTATTGCAATTTAAACTATTTATATTTAATTAGTTAAGAAAAACTTTGATTTTAAACATGTGACTAAGCTCTTATTTTTCTTTAATTTATTTTTTATATTAATTGTTTTCTTTCCTAAAGTATTTCTAATAAATGTTTTTTTTAAATAAAGAGATTGTCTTTTTAATAATTTCATAATAATTCAATTAATTTTCACTAGAATGAGTTCTTAATAATTCTAATATTATTTTAGAAAATGGATGAAATTTAAATCTAATTTAATTTCCAAAAAACTAATTTAGTTTTATAAAAGAGTATTTGCATAATTTATATATTATGTATTATAGTTTGAACATATTTTAAATTGATGCGGAATATTTAACTAGGAAATTATTTATTTGAAAATAAAAAAAAAATCTCTAAAACGACCAATAATAATAATAATAAAAGGAAGAAACTTACAAATTACATTCCTTTTTAAGAAAAGGTTAAATATGTTTTTAGTTTCTATATTTTGGAACGATTTTGATTTTAATCCATTTTCAAATTAAGGTACAATTTAGTCCTTCAACTTTAGAAAACTCTGGTTTTAATTTTTTTTACCAATTTTTTTTTAACTTTATTTGTTGTTTCAAACACGTTTCTCAATTAACATTGAAGCAAAAATGTGTTAGTGTAAACAATCCAAATGCTATAATGAAACGTGCTTGAAACAACAAATAAAGTTAAAAAAATTTGATAAAAAGGACTCAAACCAGAGTTTTCTGAGGTTGAAGGACTAAATTGTACCTTAGTTTGAAAATGGATTAAAACCAAAATTACCCCAAAGTACAGACACTAAAAACATATTTACCTCTTCAAGAAATAATTGTAATTTCTCAAAATTTATTATATAAAGAAAAAATCGAGTATAAATTGGTTAAGGATAATATAATAAAGACTCCATGATCATATTCTTCAATGTTATGTATATATAAAAGAAAATGTGAAGTATATTGGAAGTTTTCTTAACTTTCTTTAATTCAAATAACTGCAACAAATAATAATAATAATAATAATAATAATAATAATAATAATTACACATTAATCTTCTTTAACTAAAAAAAACTACAATAAATAATAATAACAATAATAATTAAACATTAATCGACAAACTCTGGAAGAAGGAGCATAATTCTGGGAACTTGCACTTTGCATCATAAATATTGTCCTGTTTCTAAATTCAAAAGGTGCCTAGAAAGAGGCATATGCTTCTTCTTTTTTCCTTCGTACAAAATAATATTCTATACAAACCCCACCTTGTTTTGTCTCCACCTAATCTAAGTATGTAAATTAGTCTAGTTTTTTTAAATGTTTAATTAGAAAAATATTTTATTTTTATTTTAGAAAATAAGAAGATGGAAAATTGATTTATGTTTGAATGAGAGTGAAAGTAGGAAAAGAGAGAAATTGTGAGAAAATGAGTGAAAAGTAAACTTATTTTAATGGGAAAAAATGTGAGAAATGAAATCAAATAAATGAAAAGGTGGTAGAAGATTTTATTAAATTAATATAATATTTTTTGTCTATTAATATATTTACAAAATAATTTATAAAATAAGTTATCATAAAAGTTATAAATTAAATTTAAACAAATTAAATTAAAATAAAAAATTATTATAAAATTTTCATTTAAGTAAAAATTATACTTAAAGATAAAAATATATTAAAATATAAAAATAAATTAAGATTAGTTTGTCATCAAAACAAACTTACTTATAATTAAAATTCATTTACAAATTGTGTTGAAAAGTAAACATGTCTAAACAAATAATGTAAATTAGTCTAACTCATCACAAGTTTGAATTGGATCAGATTTGAACTTTATTTTTTTTTTATCATAAGTTAATAGATTTTACAAATTGGAGAGTTGATCTACAATCCACATATATTAAAAAAAAACTCTCTTAGATTGAATAATTTAATAATAAATATAAATTTTAAACAATAATATATTTATTATGCATTTAATTTATATTTTTTCACTTAGACTATGAAACACGTTGTTATATTCAAACTTTTAAAATAAAATATTTTTATAAGAATATATTTATATCAAAGTAAGTGTCTATGAAACAAATGTTGAAATATAGATTTTTTTAATTTGAATGTTTTTAAATTCTAGAACAAATATTAAATTCACTCACTAAAATGTTGTATAATATTTGGTAGACTATATTATATTTAAGTTTTACAATTCAGTTGACTTTCCTCCTATAGTATTTATTTTCCGGTTTAAAGCCTATTAAGTCTGTGTTTGGGTTGAAGTTTGATATTTTGTATAAAAAAATGGAAGTTAATCACAATAGTTTAAATACAGGATGTGCATTTAACTTGATCCAATGTCAATCACATGCATCTCAAGTATAACAACAACGTAAATAAAATAAATATTAATACAATCTATGGATGATTAAGTTTGTGTTCTATCTACAATCATATACGTTTGGTGTGTAAAAGAAGTTGTTTTATAGCGTGTTTAAAAACATGTTTAATGTTTTCTTCAAAAATTAAGAAAATAAAAATACAACGTGTGCCATGATAGATGTTTTGCTTTTATAACAGCATTTTTTAAATAATCATTTTTTAATTAAAGATCCAAATTATTTTCATCCAAAGCGTTTAATATGTATTTTTATTGAAATTATCTTAAAGCAAACTTATTTCTTTTTTACGTATTGAAGTTAATTTATCAATTTAACTTATATCAAGAAACAAGAAAATTCTTGTTGAAGATACCTTGATCAATGAGTGTAAATTTTGGCTTACTGAAATAAATTTTGGTCTAAAAATCACATCATATTCCAACTTCAAATATTTCTTTGTCTTGTTGCGGCTATTTTGTTCTTAAAAATGTTTAATTAAGTGAAAAAACAAATATAATAAAAAATTGATAATTCTCATACTGCTAATGTCAACATAATTATATTGTTAACGCCCCCAATGCATCATAATTACCTCTAAAATCACGAAGGCGGTAGCTATTTTTATTGAAAAATATTCATACATTTAAGATTTTTATATTTATTTGATACTATTTTTTTTTATTTTATATTTTTACTATTTTACACTTATATTTTGTATCAAATTAAAATTTGTAATAATGATATCATCACTAATTGTTATTACTATCATAATATCATGACAATGGTAGTTTTTAGAGCCGTCAAAATGGGTCACAACCCGCGAGCCAATCCGGCCCGTCACGGATTCGGGTCGGGTTGGGTTTGAAAAATACAACCCACTTATATGCGGGTCAAATTTCAACCCGGCTCAATTAGACCCGGCTCATGCGGGTTGAACCCGTGGTGAGCCGGGTTGGCCCACCAACCCACCTACCTAATTTTGTTTTTTTAATTTATTATTTTATTTATGAAACCCTAAGAAATAAAATACTTTATTCACTCACTATGTATACCAAAAAAGTAACCTCTACTCTCACAAATCACTCTCACGGTACTTGTTCTCATTTGATGGTGCTCTCACCCTCACTTCACTCAAATTATTCAAGGAGTAGGTAAAACACCCTTCCTTTTTTCTTCTCTTTTCTCCACATTTTTGTTTCCTCACTTCTCTTTTTTTTTTCAAAAACCCTATAATGACAAAAATAGGAGTTTGCGAATTTGTTTTTTTGTTCTGGGAGATTTAAAGACATGGAATGATTTTTTCATGTTCTGACATGCTTGTATCGGATTTTGTTCATTTTATTTAAATAATTTGAGTATACATTATTTGAACAAGCTCTTTTTGATATATTTGAATTTGGAAAATTATGTTACAGATTAAACTATTAATTTTTTGTTGATGTTGTTGAGTATTGTTTCTCTTTTTTTTTACTAATATTTTTTTTTTATTAATTGTTGGAATTATTCTGATATTAGGAAAATCTTTATTAGTGAATTTGGAGACAACAAGAACAAGGGTCAATGGTTACAACAAGAACAAAAAATGATGAATATAAGAAACTTATTTGTATGTTTTTTGTGTTTTTTTTTAATGACATTTGGATTATATTGTACTTTTTATTATTATTTGAATTGTTTTTAACATGATTTTTTGGGAGTGAAAATTGTTTAAATTTAAATTACAGAAAGTTTGTATTTTTTTTATTTTAAAAAAAAGTAATTAAATGGGCTAGTGAACCAACCCGTTTACCCACCAACCCGTGGTGGGTCGAGCTGAGTTCAAGTTTTTCTGACTCGCTAATAAATGAGTCGGGTTGGGTTGGCTCACTAAGTGACCAACCCGTGGTGGGCCGAGCTGGGTCGAGCCGGGTTACCCGTTTGACAGCTATAGTTTTTAACATTGTTGCACATATACACTTTTATACTACAATTTTAATAGAATAGAGAATTTCTAGATTAAATTTATTTTGAAACTAAAATTCAAAGAAAACAAAACCAAATTTTCAAAAACTAAATTTATTATAATTAAACTTTCAACTAAAAATCATCTTTTAGGATTACTTGTTCATCACCGGATATTGGTATTTAGTCTTTTGAACGTTTATTTGTTATATTTGGCTTTCTTGCTCATAAAAAAACCTGTAAGGAAAGAAGATGCCATAAAATCGAGAAACAGCAGAAAGGAGAAGGAAACAAAATAAACATACTGAGATTCTTATGGTTTTTATTTTATCAAAACACACATTCTTTATTTATACATGGAACTTCTTCCAGTGCATTACATATATATGATAATTAAGTATTTTCTAGAAAAGAAGCAATCAGACACAGAAGTGAAGTGACTGCTATTATTATAGATGGAAAGATAAGATTGATGGTAGTGAAGAGCATGCATGCATGCATGTTTACTGATATAAGAATCATGAAGCTATTATGTTCATGATTTTTTGGTGGTGTTTTTGCAGAAAATCTGTTGTATAGTGGGAGGTTTTGCAGGCTGGGAGCTTGAATGTTTTGGTTGTGGTGGTTTCGAAGGAGAAGGACAAAGGCAACTTTGGATAGTGACTTTTTTGGGTGTTTCCATGGACCCTACTACACTAACTACACTTCTTTAGCTAAAACTGTGTTTTGAGAAGCCTTCGATAAACCGCAATTTATAGACATCTTAGAAGCCAAACCATGTGACCTGTTTCTCCATTTTATATTCTTTTAATATTCTCGTGCATGCACTTATGAGTATATCACCTCATAATTGTTAAAAAAATAACATGACCCACACAAATAATTTTACTCTTCAATATATGGTAGGTTATGAAAATAGTACCAGAGCCATTGTGCTTTGAGTACCGAAAAAAAGAGAGAGAAAAAAAAAGATAGAGTGGAAAGAGTCTAAGTGTTTGAAAGAGAGAATAGAAAGAAAGAAGAAAGAGAGTTTGAAAATTTGAAGGAGAAAGTGGCAGATCAACTCAGAAAAAAATGGAGTCGTTGCTTGCCAACCGAGTTGTGGAGAAGAGTTTGAAATCATTGACAGATGATTTCGAGAGTTTTGAGTGCGTCGTTGAAGGACCTATCAAAATGAGTATAGTGATCCCTATGCCGAAAGTCTTTCTGACAAAGGGTATTCAGGTAAGCGAGTTCCGAAAAGTCTTCCTTGCAAAGGGTATTCAGGTAAGCGAGTTATGGAGGTTGGAAAGGGCTACTCGTGGTTATGGAGGCGCACCGACAGCGGAAATTTTAACCACTACTTCAAGTGCTACAGGAAAAGTTTCACCTGAAGGGTAGAAGTTCGGAACACTCAAGGCCGATCTAGAAGAGAGAAGAATAAGGAGAAGAATGAAGAATAAGGAAAGAAGAATAAGGAGCAGATTTAGAGAAAAATAAGGAGAAGAATGAAGAAAGAAGAATAAGGAAAGAAGAATAAAGATCATATTTAGAGAAGAATAAGGATAAGAGATCTCAGAATTTAAGTTCATGGGTTTTTGTTAGATAAACTCAAATTTTAGAGATTTGTTATTTTATTTAGTTTTGGGTTTAATAATATTTAGTTTGATTTTGATTGAGATAAAATAGATATAAGTGGTTTTAATTTTAAGTAAATTGATATTTTATATTCAGTTTTTATTATTTGTACTTGATTCAAAGTCCTATTTGCATCTATTTAAAGGTTGTTGAAAATCACCCAAATGAATAGTAAAATTATTCTTTGGGTCAATTTTTTTTAACAATAATTGCATCTTTTATCTTTATTTAATTTTTGTTTTTCTATTTTACTAAATTTATAACTTACCATTTGATACATGTCAAATCTTAAAGTTATTTTTCATCCTATTATCTTGTAGGAACGTGGTTGCCTGACATGTCATCAATTTTTACTTTCATTTTATTAATTTTATATTCAATAATCTAATTAAATGCTTTAATCTAATACAAATTATTATTTACGGTAGTTATAAGGGTGTAAAGGGAATCCAGTGCTGTCAAACATCTTTGCGCAATGCCCCGATCTTTAAAAGGTCAACAACATAAAAAATTAACTTTTTGAACTGTGTATATTCATTTTTCTTAAGAATTTATTTGTGATGCTTTACATAAAATCCTTAATATATAATAGGGATTTTTCGAATATATGTAATGATCTTAATAAAACTAATAAGAAAATTTAAAATATTTTATAAACCAGGATATAAGAGAAGTGAGATAAAACAAAAACAAAATAAGAAAGAGGGAAGAGACGTGATTGTGTATGTTTTCAAAAAGAAGTATTGGACACCTATTTATAGGTGAGAATATCAATAATGACTTGCAAAGGTAGACTCCAAAGAAGAAACTCATTATTTCAGGCAATCAAAGTATAGGCTAAGTTAAGATTGAACTAGTACCTATACTTTGTCAATAATTTCAAAAATGTTATTAAAAGTCTCGTTTTTTAAAGTGTAACTTATTATTATACATAATTGAATGCCTTTTTTTATGTTGGATGATGTTAATCAATACACTAAATTATTATATTATAGTAAATGAGATTTTGTTATACTATTGCAATGATAATAAGTTAGAAAATAAAAAATAATTATACAAAAAATATTATAACAATATTTTATATAATAAAAATAAACAACAAATAAAAATATTAGAAGAAAGTAAAAATGATTAAATGTATTTAGAAACAATTTGATATACTATTGAATAAAATTACACAAAGAAAAACAAATGTATAATTAAGGATAGGATCTGATAAAAAATACATTAAATATCTAAGAAAAGTTTTCAAATAGTAAACTGGATTAACTGTTGAAAAATAATAAAAAATGTTTTAACAAAATAAAATATTTCTTCAAATGAAACAAAAATTAAGAATAAAACGATATAGAAGATAAGTTTTTCATATTATATAGTAAACAAAAGCCTTTATACTATTAACATATATCATTTAAACATAATTGCGTAAAGGTTGATAAGAGAAAAAGTATCTTAAAGAAGAAAAGAAATTTAGTAACAAACCAAACAAGTACGAGAAAAAAATGTGATTATATATATATATATATATATATATATATATATATATATATATATATTATGAATATTTTAATAATTTAAATAAAAACAAGATGCTATTTATCTAATACAGTTATCTTATTTCCATATCCAATTAAAAAAATGTAAATATTATCTATTCATACTCGTACTTAGTTAATATGAGTGTTTTTCATCAAAACTAAAATTATTTCGGATAATAAACAAGTTTATTTTTCATCATAATATTTACAGCTTATAATTCAATGTACTATTAAAAACACAATTAAATTATTTTATTTCTATAAGATATACAGCACCTCGTTATCGTTTAATATTAATATTTTCCTTTAAACATGCAATTTTAAATTTTATAAAAACTTTTAAAATTACCTTGCAAGGTGCGATACGTATAAAATTTTCTGTTAATTTATTATTTTTAATTTCATGTTTAACTCCTGTAAGAAGTCAATAACTAGTTTTGAATATATTCCTCTATTCATTTAAGATTTATTACGTTTATTAATTTTCATAAATACGGCGATTTGATTTTTATTCCCGGCAACCTAATAATTAAAATAAAAGACAACTTAAATATATTTCTCTTACTTCACTCTTTTATATACTTTTTAATAACAAAATTGTAATAGATTTATTAATTTTAAATAACATATGATATCATATATCTAAATGTATCATGTCAACATATATGATATAATATTTAGATATATACTGATGACGTTATCATTATTAAATATAGTAAAAGCTTAAAAAAAATTTAATCGATACGTTGTAGGAACTAAACAAGGTATCAAAATTTCATTGATTTTAAGCATATTTTATAAAACCGTAGTACCTTTTGAAGAAAAAATGTTACAGATACGAACATGAATTAAAAAAAAAAAAACGTATATATGTATTAAAGACATAAAAAATATATAGTAGGGTAAAGTACAAAACTTCAGATATCAAAACACCAGAATCAAATATTAAACAAACAAAAAACACTGACTCTTGTAGTTGAAACATATAATGGATGCTAAGTGGCTGACAACTTTTAACAAGAAGACGCGAAATATATTCGATTGTAATCTTGCTCCTAGAGGAACCTTTGCCTTTATAATTTGAATAAAACAGTTAATTAATATTAGGATTAATTAGGTTATCACGATTCTAAATTCTTCACACACAGCCAAAGTGAAACGACATAGATCGTGGTGTCTAAAAGTGGAGCAGTAATAATTCATAAACCATTCATTATTTGAATGTTTGAAATATATATTAATGTATGGTGCACTACATTCATACATATGTCGTCTTGGAATCAAACATTATTTAGGCAGTTTATTTAAGTTGACTTTTTTGGTTGTTTATCTAGACCGTTTTTTCAGGTCATTCATCTAAACCATTCTCTCAGGCAGTCTACTCAGACTATTTTTTCAAGTCGTCCACTCGAGTTGCCTTTTTAGACCGTCCACTCAGGCCGTCCTTCGAAACTTAGGCAGTGTCCAGTATGACTTAATAGTATGATCAGATTATTAGTGATAATGACTCATTAAGCCTCTAATGCAGATTAAAGTGTGATTGGGTCATCATTAGGCTTGCGAAAGGTAAAGGCCTATCGGTACTATTATAAATAAAAGTTCCATATATGACTTTAGGATGATTATGCAGATTATATGCATCACTTGTTGGTTTATATAGGATCTCATATATAATAATCGACACGTCAATGCTTCTTCATTTTGTACTAGTATAGCTACCCTTCTGATCTTTTTAGTAAATTAAAATGTTTGGCTTAAGACTAAAAATCAAGGTGAAAGAAAAATGCATTCATTCTTTTTAGCAATGCCTTTGAGTGAGTTCATCAACTTGACAGGATAGGACTGATGAAAATCATATTTAGTACTGTTAAGTTTAGGAAAAAAAATTCCAGCCCACTTGTCTAAACGAATATTACCACCTTTTATTTGTAAAATTTTTTTTAGGTTAAACCCCTTTAGTTGTCTCTATTTTTGTGGGTTTTCCTAGTTCAATCCCCGTTTTATTAGAATTCCTAATTTAGTCCTAAAAAAATGCTAATTTGAGTCAATTGGGCCCTTACCGTTAAATTGGCTTAACAAGGTTAAGTTTTTATGAGCTGGGACATTGAAGTGGCATATTTTTGCCACATCACTCCTGTCACGTCAGCGTCATCTTCCCCAACAGCAGAAACTAGGGATGGCAAAAAAATCCACGCCCACGGATATCCGCTGATAAAATCTGCAACGGATAGTTGATACCCGCGGATATTTATTACCCGCAACCCGCAGGTAGCAGATATTTTAATACCCGCTTCTAAATGGGTCGAATGCGGATATTTTACTATCCGTACCCACAGATATCCGCTACCCGCATAAATTAAATAAAAAAATTTAATTTATATTTTATTAAATTTAATTTAATTAAAATTAATATTAATTTATATTTTACAAGGTTAAATTTAATTAAAATTGAATTTTAATTTATATTTAATTTAATTTATATTATATTTATATATTTTTTGTAATTCTATTTAAATTTTATTTTTAATAATTTATAAAAATAAATATTTTTTTAAATATTTTCGGGTATTTGCGGATATCCATGGGTATCCGCAGGTTTTAAAATACCCGCAGATATTTTTTAAGCAGGTATCGTGCGGTTAGAGGGTGGATTTTTTTTTTTTATCGGGTCGGGTTACGGGTAGACATTATCCGTGCCCGACCCGACCCATTGCCATCCATGGCAGAAACCCTAATTTTCCTCAAAAGTGAAACCCTAGTCGTCGTGAGCAAACCCTAGCGTCGCCACCGTAAAGCTGTTGCGAAGCCTTCAGTCTCGCCATCACCACCTTGCTGTGTGGCTCGTGTCCAGAGGTAAGAAAGGCTCATTTCTTTTATTCTTTTGCATGGCACACGTAAAATAGTAGTTAGAGGGAGGAGAAATAGTTCTTTCAGGCATGCATTTTTTTTGCTTAGAAGTGGGAAAAAGGCCTATGAGTTTAGTTTCTCTTCTTCAATTTATGGAGTGAGAATTTTAAATAACCTCTTATCCACCTGGGAGGGGCTTAGTTTAGGTTTGTTATGACTTCAGAGTATATGTTCTATCTTTCTTTTGTCTCATTTGGGAAACATGGTGAGTATTATTAATACTCTTAAACGCACCATTTTATATCCTTAACTACCAAGGTTTTTTTTAATAAAGGGATTTCAAACTTAGAAAGGGAGTTTTAGGTCAGTGCTTAAGTGTTGTATTTGAAGGGTATTGATGGAGATTTCTTGGGTCAGATTTGAGGGTATGAGAGGCTAGGTTTTGGGCCGTTTTAGGGCAGACCTGGAGTAACATATAAGGAGAGGATATAAGGACACTTTGCCCTATCTTCAACGGTTGAACGTTGTGTGTGAGAGGTAACCCTAGCCTTTTCACACCGAGAGAAAGTGCTGAGAGAGAAGAAAGAACCGTGAGGTTGAGGAGAAGAGTAGCAGTTGTCGTAAGGAAGGGGAGGCTGCTCAGTGTGTTAGAAGCCAAAGGAACCCTAGAGGATCTCGGGAAAACAAGGTAAGGGGAGCAATTTAAAATTTGTTGTAGTTTTGTTTGGGGTACATGGCATTGCTTCACGGGTTGGGTCATGTTTTTAATGTGTGTCTGTTGTTCTACATGGTTCATGAACGTAGCTAAGGGTGGTTATCCTGTATGCATGAGGGTAGTGATTCACCTAATGGTTTGAGTGGTTATGGGTGTAAATGTTGTGAGAAAGAAGAAAGGAAAGGGTTAGGATGGAAGAAGGGGTAGTTAGGAGTGGTGGTTGTGGATGGTTGTATGTAATTGTGAAAAAAAAAAAAGTAAGGAGGTGTGGGTGTAAGAGTTGTTCTCGAGTTAGGGTGAGGAGTGTGGAGTGTGAAAGAAAATGGTAGTAGGGGAAGAAATGAGTGTGGGTTATTCGAGTCTGTGTGTTTGGTCAATTCCACACTTTCTTACACAGAACTTGGCAACCTAGGGATCTAAACAAGTCATAATTGACCCAAAAACAGACCTCAAACCCTCTACTTTAACACAAACCCTCTACTTTAGAATTTCACTAGTCAAAATCCCCAAAAACGAATTAAAAACCATACAAATTTAACCTATCAACTACCAACCAGTTTTACATCAGATTTCACTTAACTCAAAGCTTAAACAAGTTTCAAATGACTATAAAACAGACTCAAAAATTACATTTTCCCCATTTGACCGTTGCCTCAACTTCTCACCTATCAAAACCTCATTTTGAGACCAAAAACCAGCTTATAACTCAACCTACTCTCTACTTCCCAATACTACATCAATTTTATACCATTTATACTTCATAACAACAACATTAACAAGCTCGTTTGAGTCCAAATCAAAATCATCAATGTCATCATGCATCCAATAACCAAGCACACTTATTAAAAGACAATTAACACTAAAACAATCATTTCAATTATAACCTAACCAACATAACATTATTCCTCACAACATAACAAACATAATCTCATGCATCATAACACGAAATTAAGGACAATATTAGCTTCCTTTATCTATTAGAAGATCAAACGACCTTAAAGAACCTCAAACAGTTCCCACATATCAAAGGAATCTAATTATGCCTATGAACAACAAAATCATAATCTAGATATGTCGTTAGGACTACTAATCAACAAGGAACCAACAAGAGAGGTTGAATGACACCTACAAAAAATTCCCTTTGCATGTGTCTTAAATTGAAAACTAAAAACAGAAATTGACTTACTTTATATAAAAGACTGATCGGTTGGAAGTGAAGAATCCACTATCGTGATCTTCTAGACATTTCTTGATTGTCGAACAGATATCCCAGAAGCTATAATTTTTAGAGAGAAGGGTGAAAGAAATCAAAAAATAAATTTTAGAAATATTACGAATGTTTTAGATAATGAAACATATTTATGAAATTTTATTTATATTATTAAATTATTTTAACATTAAAATATTTTCTCATTATTTTAAACACGTCTAATATTCTATTTATTAGATTATTGAATTACACGAGTTTGATACAATAATGATTCTTTTACTGAAAATATATTTAACTTTATATTATTGTTAAATTAAAAGAAAATAAGTTTTTATTTTTTAACTTTTAAAAGGATGATTAGAATAAAATTGTTAACATGAATTACACGAATGTGTATCCCATACTACTCTTAAATAACCTGATACTTTGCATATCTAAAATTCTATAATATATACAGCTGTAACATTTTATTCGCTCTATATTCTTTTTGATGGAATCTTGGCTTACAGCTCGCGCTATCTTGGACAATCTAAAAAAGAGCCAGTAATCAGAAAATTACCCTGTTTCACAATTGTTTTTCAAAACACCTTTTTATTTTAAAAACACGAGGAATTAATAATGTAATAATTTGTTTGTAAAAGTGTGTTCAACTCACTTTTTCCAATATAAAAAACACAAAGTTCTAAAACTTTAGCCATTGCTCTTCAAAGTTGACTTTTTCATCCAGGTCATCTCAGGGTAATATTTTGACATCAGTTTTATATTCAACATCTCAAATAAAAATTTAAATCATAAGAATAAAAAAATATTCTTAAAATAAAAATAATTTTTCTTTCATTAAAATATTCTATAATAATAAATATATGATTAAGTATAAGTGTAAAAACATATCCCTAAACTAGGTCTTGTAAAATCTTTAAATTAACAAAAAGTGAATACAATATCTTAAAAACATGTAATGTGAGATAATAGGACCACAAAAAAGTGAAATTTAATCTCTTACTTTGACTTTCTGATAAAGATATTCTAAGAACATAATGTCTATAAGATATACCGATTAATAAGTATTTCATATATGATATAACTATATTTATAGTTTCACAAACTTTGAAAAATATTTCAAAACAAGGATTTCAGATATAAAAGGAAAAAATATAAAAAAAATGGATATAAACATTTAAGATTTGGGATAAAAATATAACAATGAATAGTTTTTAAAACACACCTGCAAAGAATTCGAAGAAAAAGTAGTTTGAGAAATTTAAAATATAAAATATATTAAATGACATAAAATTAAGTATCACTTGAAATTTTGTATCGGCCTATTATACCTTCTTATTTTCTTTGATATAGTTGTATTTTATGTCGACTCAATATATCACTTTTAATATATATATATATATATATATATATATATATATATATATATATATATATATATATATATATATATATATATATAAAAGGCTGGGAGCACAAGGAACAAACTAAATTGGGTTGCGAAAGTAAAAGGAATATAAATAATAATAAAAATATAAAGAAGAAAGTCACAAATTTTATTTATTAATATATTTAAAAATATAAAGTGGAGATTCGTTATAAAGAAAAAAAGATAATAAACATTTCTTATTTGCAACACACTTTTTAGATCATATGCTTATTAAAAGAAACAACCTAATTATTTTCACATGAACGAATATTATGTCCATTTTCTAAGTATATATATATATATATATATATATATATATATATATATATATATATATATATATATATATATATATATATATATATATATATATACCGGGTTTCAATAGACAAAAATACCCTTATATATTATGAATTCTAAGTTTTAAGGTTAAGGGTATTTTAATAATTTTCATTCTCAAAATTAAAAAAAATAAAAAAAAACCCCAAACCCTTACCCATCTCTCTCATTCCTCTCAACTCTTTCTCTCTCATCTCTTTCACTCCAGCATTTTCTCTTTCATCCATACTCTAACCTCAATTGAAAAAAAAAATCAGAAACACTTGCTTTATTTTAATAATTTTCATTCTCAAGACTAAAAAAAGAAATCTCAAACCCTTCCTCACCTCCTTCATTCCTCTTAACCCTTTCTCCTTCATTCCTCTCACTCAAACATTTTTTTTCATCTCTACACTAGCTCCAACTAAAAAAACATTCATTATTAAATAAAATGGTTAGAGAAAAAAAATACTTACATGAATAAAAAAATTAAAACACCTAATTTTTTCTTTATATAATTTTAAATAAAATTTCAAGATTTAGAATTTTTATTGTTTTATTTTATCGTTGAGAATTTTATTGTATTTTGATTTGTTTTTTTTAGTAAAGGAA
>NC_028361.1:7554204-7645249 GCF_000741045.1 Vigna radiata var. radiata | reverse complement strand
TATATATATATATATATATATATATATATATATATATATATATATATATATATATATATATATATATATATATATTATTGCCCCTAACTATGCTACAAAAATACTAATACAAAGTCTTCATTTCTCATACATGGTTAGATATTTTCTTATAAAAAGAACTTATCAAGAAAAATTTAATTAATATTTTGATTTCAACACTACTAATCAAATTTTAATGATGAAAAAAAAATTGTTCGATAAAATAGTGTTTATTGACAAAATTTGTTGATTTAAATAAATAAGTTAATAAAATAAACGTTGTTGATAAATTTTATTAATAAATTTTAATATTTTAATTACCGACAAAAATATACAATACTAATGAATCTTTTTGTAAAATTTGTTGATAACTTATAATTTTCATTGCTAATAAATATTTTCATCAATATTTTCGTCAATAAAATAGGTATCGAAGCTTTTCCTTTAGTTTTGATTGTGATAAAATCTTTTGATAACAATTTTTTTTAAAATTGTCAGTAAATTTTTTGGTAATTAATTTTTGAAAAAATTATCAATAAACTCATATGTAATTATATTTTTAATAAAAAATTCAATTATTTTTACAATAAATCTATTTATTGTAATTGATGCCAATTTTTTTATAAAAATTGGGAAAATATTTATTAGAATGGGAACGAGTGATGAGGAGAAGGAAAAAGAGAAAAATATATAGGAGAAGGAGAAGAAAAATAAAAGAAAAAAAAAGAAGAAAAAGAGAAGAGAAAGAAAAAGAAGAAGACGAAATCTTTGATATTTATTAATAATTATCTATGAATTTTTCTATTCGTCAATACTCACCAATAAATTTTTTATCAATGGATTTTGATTATCAATAATACTAAATTTACTTATTATATAAATATGTTAAATTCATAATATAAAAATCAATCAACACAATATAAAAATATTATTAATACTATTATGATTTTATTCTTAAATTATATTTAATTTATCATTATTCTTAACTTTTAAACTATGTGAAATTGTTCAACATATTAAATAGGTTTCTTGGTGGATTATAAAGAAAAACAAAGATTTTTTTTTTTTAAAATCACTCTCTATTTAGTAACAAATCCATATTTGAATCTTAAGTCTTTTAAGACATTATTATTAGTGTCAACTATTGTATTTGAGATTATTATACTGTATTTTAGATATTATGAACTTTATAAATGAAAATGTTGTCATTAAGACATGAATGAATATATATTTGAATTGTACTTGATGTCAAATTCTAATTAAATTAAATAAAACTGTTAAACATAATGAAACAAAACTATTTGCGTACTATTAACAATTTAGATTAGTGTTGTAATTACACTAAGATGTAAAACTTTGGGGCGATATAATTTTCCATCCTATTGTCTTGTACTAGTTTATACAAAATAAAAATTTGTTATTCTTAAATCTTTTATTTTTAAACCAGTGAAATTCATGCACAACATACGTAACTTTAATGCGTTATAATTTAACGTTTATAGTATATATTGATATAAATTCCTTTTAAGTTCTGTGGAAATATTAAATTTTCAATTTTTTTTCTAACAAAGTGTACTGGTTATATAATATTATCAAAAGAATTATTATTAATTTTGTCATTTAATAGACTGTGGTTAATAATTATATATGTAAATAGAAAATTTTGAAACTAGAAGCTTCTAGGATGAAATTAAAAGAGAATAAATAATGATAAACTTTTGATTGTTACTATTTTTTTTAAAATACCTATGATCATTTACTAGCTTGCATCATATTGGATTTAAAAACTTAAAATTTCGACAACAAACTAAATCAAACCCTTAGAATCATAACCTAATTTGACTTTAACATAGAAAATTTTGTATAGATCAGAATTACATCTCATTAATTTTAGAAGCTTAATATTAAATACTATCATTATATAAAATATAAGTTTGCCAAAAAACCAATATAATTAGGTTTTAACTTTAACTTTTTGCACAAATTAAATACGAGTCTTTTAAACTAATATAATCATGGTTTATCACTTATGTTCCTCTTATCATAGCACCACGTAAAGAGTCTCCCGAAATTTTAAACAAATCTTATTTATGATTAGAAAATAAAAATAAAAACTACAAATTAAAACTTTGAAACTTTTACATTGAAAAATGTAAAACTAAGAAACATCTAATTAAACACCTTACTTTTTTAAATTTAATTTACCATTTAAAGCACTATGTTAACGATCTAAATGTAAGAACCTAGTTAGAAAAAATTTAAACTACCATAAAAAGGTAACTAAAGAATAAATATACTTTCTAAAAACAACCGGCTGAGTGAGAAAAAAGCTATGAAACATAGCACTACTTAAATGTCTCCAAAAGAAAATAAAAGACAAAATTTTATGAAGAAAAAGGAAATAATGAGCATCATACATTACATTTAATCTTTCGTTTGTGAACATGATATTACATGTTTGTCTTCTTCCACCACACACATGGAAACTCACATTATTTAGCAAACTATGAGCAATCGCAAAAGCTATAATATAAGGTGATTGCTATTACATATAAAAAGCTAAATAGTGTTTTAACACTACATGATATAATAAAGTTGAAAAATCATGACTTTTGATATAACAGATAAAAATACAGAAGACATTGGTTGACCAGACGATCATACAGTATAATAATAATACTTATACATGAAAGTGATGACTAATAAGTCATTTTTTGATAGTGTTTTTGGAGAAGATTTGTTGTATAGTAGGTGGAGGTTTACTAACAGAAGAGCTTGGAGCATTTTGCCCCTTTGAAAATGGAGGGTTTTTGGGACAAAGAACATTTTGGATTGTAATCTTTTTAGGTGGTTCCATGGATAACCTTAACACCTGCAAATTAAAGGCTTTGAGAAACTTACCCTTGTTAAGGTACAATTTATAGAGTGAACTTGTATTAAAATAGTCCAACATGATGGTGTTTTGCCCACCATATATTCTCATGCATGCAAACCCTAGATCATATTCTCCTTTATTTTATATATTACTATGATATAATGTACCATATGCCAATGAATGTATACAATGTTTGATTAAAAATCAAATATAAGTAATACACGGTTAAAAATGTTGATTAAAATTTATTTAATTTTTTTATTTGTTTAAAAACTGTGTTTGTAATTTGTGAGACCATTAATGTAGTGAGAGTTCCACTCAAAATCACGATACCAAATATTAGTTTTTTAAATCATCTCTCAAACTGCAAAATCTCAATATTAAAAAAGAAAGAAAGAACGAACTTAACAGTGACAAGGTCTATTATAATGTTAAGAATATATATATATATATATATATATATATATATATATATATATATATATATATATATATATATATATATATATATATATATAAAAAGACTTATAAAAATATTACTTTAAAGTATTGAATTTGTGGTGATAATTAATCTTTTATATAAGTATAATTCATATCTCATCAGCCTAGAACTTTTCTTGATTTTTTTTAAATATCCAATGTTTTATAATAAATTTGACACAAGCTCCTCCATAATTGGAAAAGGGATTTGAAAAAGATATTTTCAGATCAAATGTGTTTATCTCTATTTTAAATTACCAAAACAACATTAATTTATATGATATTTACTTTAAAATTCATATATAATTATATGTTTTTCATTATTATTTAACATTATATAAGATAAAATATACTCTCTTCATACTGAATCTTCAATCATATAATGTTTCATTTGTTTTAAATTTTATTTAAAAAAATATTTAACATATATTAGTGTAGATGTGGATAAAAACTACTTAAGAGAGACAAGATATAAATTTTATAAAATAAGTATTCGTTGTTGCTTTGAAATCAAAGATGAGTATAATAATCATTCTCGTTTCACTTTATTGTTATTTCCTAAGTTAAAAGAATTAAAATTAAAAATTTAATCGGCAACTAAATAAATTACAAATAGTGTTTCAATTAATTTATAAAAATGATCTCTTCTGATATAAATATTTTAATTGATGGGTGGAAAGATAGAATAATGATAAGTTGATATAATTAAGAACGAAAGAAAAAAGTAATTTTGTTTTATTGCGAGCTGAATGCACGTTCAAAAAGGAGTTGTACATGCAGTTACTTTTTATTAATAAATCTATCATATTACGTTTATAAATATTTTTTTATATTGTTAATACATATTACTATTTATAAACTTGATGTTTCTTGACAAAATCAAGTCTTAAAAAAAAAACAAAACGGATTTAAGCCTTTCACTGTCAAACTTAATTTTGTTCACTCTATTGGTATATTTTATAATTACAAGAATATATAGTGACCATGGTCAAAATAATGTTATTCATTTTCTGGATCAGCTTTTAGATAATGGTGCAGGAATTCAGGATAAAAGGAGGAAGACATGGTCATGATAGAAGTGAATTTTGAAAGCATAAACTTTTTTTTAAGGTTTGAATGACTTGACTAGACTATGTAGATCCTTAAATTATGAAAATACAATTGAAATAAAGATAAATAAATATAACATTTACATCGCATTAAATCAATATATCAAAGTTAAAGTTTTTATAAAAAAAATATATAAAGCTAAATTATTGTTTAAACTATTAAAAAACTATAATAATAATCAATATTAAACTTAAGCAAGGGAACTAACTTATAAATTAACAAGTAAAAATGTAACAAAAATGAAAATAAAAAAATTCTATATAATATTATTTTTTATGGATTATACCATACGGGTTAATCCGTCCACTTAGTTATTGGTCCATACACAAACAGCAAATTATAAAGAAGAGATATAGAAATTTTATCTCCAAACTTTTTCATTTTCATGACTAAGGCCACCCAATAATAAACATACATAAAATATTTGGGTCCGTATAGCCAATCCAAAAAGACTTGTGATTTTGTTTCGGGTCGGGTCAAACAGAACCACGACTGCTTCTTCTACCCACAAGCGCGATTTTGACTACCGCAATTCTGCGACGGCCAAAGCGGCTGCCATGAACCGTCATGCAGAAACCGTTTCACTACTGTCTTGATGTGGTGGTCGGCGACGAACCCGCAACCAAATTCCGCCGTGGCCGTTATTTTTTTAATTTCTTGTAATCTTATATTTTGGTTTGCACCTAACAAAATCGCTAACATGTGATAGAAGATAGGAATAGGAAATGGTGCCATACATATTTAAAAACATGAGAAAAGAAATCATAAGGGAGTAATTAACTAATCGAGCACAGCTAGTTTCTGATATTCTGATCCAGAAATTGCTGCTTCCATGGTTTCTACGGAGTTTAGCTCCCCCTCCTTGTCCAAGAACAATGTGAGCAGATTCTTAGAAAACCCACTGAGCAATGCCACTCCTTTCTGAGTTGCTGGCACTGGGGTGGCCTTAGAGTCTCTCAGATTCCAAAAAATCATCTGAGGCACCACATCGCCAAACCCTTTCTCTCCAAACTTCCTAGTGATTGCTTGGTAATCAGTCTCCCAAGGGTTTGTTGAGGCTTGATCAAACTCCATGTCACTGAACACAAACAACCTCTTTATCATCTGATCCGCTTTCAGATTCCCACTCATAGCCACCTCCAAGATCAGATCAAACACCTTCTGAAAATCAGTGTTCCAGCCCGCATCCATGTTCATCACAAACTCCTTCTTCGATTTGAGATCATCCCCTTTAATCAAATGAAGTTGAGGGTCAGCAGAAAAAGTCACAACCTTTCCCTTCCAAGGCTCCTCACACAACTCAGACACCAACAACCCCAATGCCACACACACCTCCATGGGCAACCCGTCCATACTCCCAGACACATCACAAACAGCCAAACAACTCTTCATCGTCCCTTTCTTCTTCAAATCATCAACCACTCTCTTCCACTGCAACTCAGCCACATCCACACAATCCCCATTATCCAATGACCTTATGATCTGATGGGGAAGCAAAGCACCGGCAGCAATAGTACTCTTCCCTGACTTCACATCCTCCAAGTAAGCCTCAAACCTCTCCTTATCATGCTTCAAAAACTTATCTTTATAAAATTCCATAGCTACAGAAGCAACTCTATTGTAAGGAATCAAATCCCAACGATTGGCCCCTATGAACACCTCAGGCAACTCCAACACCTTCCTCAAAGGCACAAACACCTCCTTCCTCAACCGATCGCGAACTCTATAAGCATAATGCGCCTCCTCAACCCCCTCGTACTCTTGATATTCCTCACGAGGAAAAACCCTCTTCGCAATAGTTTCACACAACAAAGTGTGTCGGTCGAAAGATGAGTCCACAGAGGGACACCATTTTGCGGCAAGACTGATTTTTGTCTCCGACCCAGACTTCAAAAACTCGAGATCCTTCCTCAAACACTCGGCAAAATAATCAGAGACGCGATCATGAAGGAATCGAAAATCTGGGTCGCTTGTATAACGATCAACGAGCTTCTTCGCCAATGCCACCCTTTTCTCTTCTCTGGCAACATGTGAAAGTTCTTTCTCGGAAGACTCAGTTTTGTCCTTCGCCGCGTCGACTGTTTCGTTCAAAACCTCCCTTTTCCCCTTTTGCGTCTTAGTAGTCCTACGTTTTTTTCTTCTGTTGATCATCCGCCGTTTTGCCTTGCACCGCAGTTTTTCCTTGCACCAATCTCTTTTTTGAATTTCGCGGGCATCGGAACCTTCTACAAGGAGATAAAGGATTTCGGGGAGGTCCTTGAAGTATCCAAAGTCAGCGAGGGAGGGAATGTTAGCAGCGAGGGTTTTGGGGTGGTGGCGATGGAGCCAGATCGCCGCGCCGTAGAAGTTCCGGCGGTCGGACTTGCCGGTACCGCGGATTCCACGGAGGTTGCAGACGAGTTTTAGGGCGGTGAGGGAGTTGTGGGCCCACGCAAGTTGGAGTCTTTGGAAGAGGGTCGGTGGTGGGGTGTCCGGAACCACGTGGAAGAAGAAGTCCAGACATGGGTTCCCCGTGGTGAGAAATGTTGGGGATAAATTTTCCGTTAAGGTGATGTTTGGGGTTGATGTGGTGTTGAATGCGGACACCATTAGGTCCATGAAGGGGTCACTTGGAGCCGGGTCGGGGGCTGGGGCTGTTTGGGCGAGGGTTGCGGTGGGTCCGGCGATGTAGAGTTCAGGTGGACCTATAAGGGTTGGGTTGCTCATTGTGTTGACGAAGATAATGGATGATGTGATTTTGGGTTGTTACGTATGAGCTTATGCGAAAAAATCAGAATTGAAAGAAAAATTAAGTTGTGATGAAGTAGATTTAGTTAGAGAAGATGAAGTTCTGAAATTTTGGAATGATTTAGACGAAGGTAAAGTGTATTCATAGCTTACTCTTTACTTCGGAATTAAGTTTTCTTTACTTACGGAAATAAGTTTTAGGTTAAAATAATTTTATTTCTATGTTCTTTTTGTTAATTCAATTTTAATATTATTTTAATATGGTTTCAATTTCATTTAATATATATTTTTTTTAATGTAACGTGTCATGATTCTTTTAATCGTTTTAATCTTCCCTAGTTTAAAAAAAAAATTACCTATCATATCAATATTACGTAGTAGTATCCGTATTACGATAATTGTATTTGATATTTAACTTAAATTTTGTGTTGGTTATTTTTTTTAATTTAATATATTTTAATTAAAGTAATTTTATTTTTTTCAGATTATATTTAATTTTTATACAAATGTTATATTAATATTTTGGTTAACAAAATTTGGTTAAAAAGACTAAATTCATACATTTTTAATATTAAAAGACTAAATTAAACCAAAGCTTTGAAGATGAACTAACTCCAATTTTTACTAAATATTACAGGACAAAAACATATTTAACAATTTTTATTAAATTTAAAATGAAAATTTAAGAAGCAGAGAAATTAATATTATTTATTTAAAACTTTAACCGGTTAAAAATGACATAAATTATTTAATATTTTATGTCATTTTTAGATTAAAAATCAATTAAATTATTTAATAATTCACGTTATGCTTAAGTTAAAAATCAATTAAATTGTTTAACTAAAAATTCATATAATATTTTAAAAAAAATAATTCTAATTTAAAAGTGATAAAATTATTCTATTTAAAAAAATTGAATTAAATAAACATAATTAATATAGATCAAATTAAATATAAGACAATAAAACGTAATAATAACTTTCATAATATTTGTTTGATACGTAGATCTTTTTTTAATTTAAAAATAATCTTAAAAATTTAAGAAATTAAAAAAATTATCTTACATGGAACATATATTGTTTAGTTGGTTAAATATGATTTTGATTCCTATACTTTCAAGGTTGTAGTTCTTTTTTCAAAGTAAGATACATTTTAATCTTTTTTTTAAAGAAACTTTGATTTTAGTCCTCAAAAATTAACACGGTTAAAAATCAGCTAATATGTCTAACGTTTGTCCACGTGTGTTCACAGCTTTGCTTCCGATCTCTTGCCACATTGGTATCTTTTAATGCAAAGTGAGAAATGAGGTTGATTAGGTTGATTGGTAAAGTTTGCTTGAAAAAGGGTTATGAAAGGGTGATGAGCAAACACGAGATCAAGAGGAGATCATCATTTAAGGTGGAAAGGAGGTTCAAGAGCAAAATGTTGGATTAGATCTTGTTGAACATTGGTGTAGTTGGTCACATAAGTTCATATTTCTCTTTCGTCTGAATAAATGGATGAATTTTTCGAATTAGGTTTTTGGTTGGGACTAAAGGGTTCTTTCTTCATTTAGTTTCAAAGGGAAATGAAAGGTGACAGTGGAGGAATTGATTGCTTGCGAAGGAGCATTGGTTCAGGAATGTCCCAAACATGTGGATCCTCCTCTCACTTAGCTTCAAAAATGTGTGGTTATAGGAAAAGATTGTTGGTGTTGAAGGCAACTACATTGAAGATAAGAGGGAGACTATTGTATAGATGTAGAAATTGGACAATAAGTGAGAAAAATGATTTACTTATTGTGATGAAATTTGTATTACTTATTTTCTATTAATTATTTAAATGATATTAACAAACATTATTAAATTAAACAATTGTCTAAAATTAGAATTTTATTAAAAATATATATTTTAACTAAATTTATAAAACCAAATAAAATAAATGACTAAATTAATATTTTAACCTATGTTTTATAAAGGTTTAATGTCTCAATAAGTCCCTATTTTCGCCTAAAATCTCAAATAGATCCCTCTCTTTCTCGGCGTCTCAATTGAATCATTGTTTTTGTAAAATTGAAGCAATTAGAGGCTTTCCGTCAAATTGGAGAAACGTTCGTTAATCAGTGTATGGATTAATCAGACGTGGAATTTGAATTGATTTTTTTATTCAAAAAATAGAATGTACAGATGTTAAATCAGATATATGAAGGGCAAACTGGGTAAAATAAAAAAATTTAAAAGTAGCCTTGCAATTAAGAAATCCAAATCAGATTTGGGAAAAAATAATTGGGCTCCAAGTTAGGGTTCATTGGAGAGAAAGAGAAATGTCGAGATTGGGACTCCATAGTAGAAGAATCTCAATTCAAGTTTCGAAATCAGATTGGGATTTAGGGTGAAACTCGCGACACAAGGTAAAAAATGAGATCGATCCCATCCTCACCTTCCACTGCTCCTGCTGCGAGGGGATTTGCGGCTCTTGTGCCATGAACATTGACGGCTCAAGCGGAAGAACCCGTCGCCGGTGTCAGGGAAGGAGATCCTGCAGAGCAAGAGGGATCGCGAAAAGCTCGACGGAATGTATGAGTTCATTCTGTGCGCCTGCTGTAGCACATCCTACCCTAGTTACGGGTAGAACCCCGAGTCATATCTTGGACCCCGAGTCAAAAATGGAAGATCTCTTGAAAACTCGAATACTGATTGTTGAGTTCTTGTGGAACTATGCAAGTTAGGCGTTGATCTATTTTTTTTATTGTGATACTGTAAAAAACATTTTGTTTGTCTGGTGGGGCATCTTTCTCAGTTGTTGTTCGGTTTGACAAATTAGCTTTTACGCTATGTTCCTTTGAAAGGAAATGACTGTTCACGCTGATATAGGAAGAAGGATTTGGGAGATGAGCGTTGTTCTTATGCGATGATTTGAGAAGATATAAATCAGCTGATTTGCGAGAATTCACTGTTGAACTCATCTCGCTTATTTGAGCGGATTTACGCTGATTTACTGGACAAAGACGTATATGCCCTGTACGAAAATTAAAACTCCAACATAAACCTTATTCGATTCTGATGTTTAATAACAGATCCCATGAAACATACAAATAAAAACCCATGTACTGTGCTTTCACGAGAAAGAAGTCATGCACTGTGATTTGAACGAAGAGCAAGACAGTAGTTAATGGAGGAGTAAGAACGATGTTGATGATGATGACAGAGTGGATGCCGATGACCAAACGTGGAAGGAGGGATTGAAGAAGTGAAGAAGCAGGTTGTGTATTTGATTCGAAGTAGAGGGTATCCGGTTCGAGCATTTTGAAGAAATTCCAAAGCAGTATCCGGATCCAGCTTCTCATACAACTTCCATGGGAGACATATCCGGATCGAGCTTCTCCAGCAACTTCGCGTATCTGGATCCAGCTTGTCCAACAACTTGGAGGGGAGACGAATCTGGTTCCATCTTCTCCAGCAACTTCATGTATCTGGTTCCACCATCGCGATTTGCTTCGAAGGAGGAAGCTTCCACAACGACCACCGCTCCGAGGACGCTCACGCTCAGAGGTCTTCACATCGTCTGCCACTACGTCATCTCCTCTACACAACTGGAACTCGCGAATCTACGCGCCGAAAAAAAACCGTTATGCGTATTGTAGGTGGGTCACGCTTGAGCCACCAAACCAGACCTCCACTCCCAAGGAGAAATCGCTGAAATCAGAAAAGAAGAGAGGGAAGAAAGGTTTCTCTTTTGATTCGAGCCATTAACCCATAAGAGGAAGGGAAAGAACTTTCCCGTGCGCGCTGCAACTCCAATTACTGGAGTTCTTGGTTTGGGAAGAAGAATGGTGCTACCCTAGCAACCTCCTCACACTGAGATGAAGAAAAAAGGGAATGAAACATGTGTTCCGATAGCCGAAAATTGAGTTTTTGGGGAAAAAAGAAGTTTAATTAGAGTTCTGTATAAAATTGTTCTTTTGGAAAGAAATTAATTAAAATTAATAAAGTTTAATGTTATTGCCTTTTATTTTCTCTTGAAATTATGAGTAATTAAAAGAACCTTAATTTACCACTGTTTTCTTATTTTAAAATAATTTCTTTCTATATTAGCTTGAACACAAATTAGATTTATTATTTTAACACAGTACATATTATG
Source organism: Vigna radiata var. radiata (assembly GCF_000741045.1). Classification (NCBI taxonomy): domain Eukaryota; kingdom Viridiplantae; phylum Streptophyta; class Magnoliopsida; order Fabales; family Fabaceae; genus Vigna; species Vigna radiata. Next base: position 7,633,920 of record NC_028361.1, on the reverse strand, counting down.
CCTTTTTTTTTCAAATATAATATTTTTATATTTAAATATAATATTAAAAAATAATATTTTATATTATTTTAATAACTAGGGGCATTTTCGTAATCTTTAATTTCAATCAATTAAATTAGTTTTTTAAATTTGTCACATCAATCAAATCCTACACTAGTTCTCACAAACTTTATCCTCAAATCCACTCTCAATTACTCACAAATCCACTCAAAAAAACAACAAAAAAATTACCCTCAAATCTATTTAAATCCACTCAAATCATCTCTCCCAAATCATCTCCTCCAAATCTATCTAAAAGAACACAACCTTAGAGCTTTTCAATTGTAAAGTTTACTCCTGCAATCTTCTTTCCAACAGTCTTCTTTTCTGCAATTTTCTTTCCCAGTCTGATTTCCAAAGTTTACACCATCAATCAGTCGCATATACTCCACCACAAAGAAGATATTGGACTTTTGATGCCGCCACCCATTACATGTTGAAGATGAAAAAATTTCTACATTTGATTATCCATCTCTTTCAATCGAACAAAAACACATTTCTTTTTCTCCCACGAACCCTAATATGAAACCCAATTCATTTTTCCCAATTTGATTTCGATTTCGATTTTGCAACTAAAGGACTTATCTTAATTTTATTTGTTTTACCTTGTTTGCCCTTGATTAAATTTGATTTCTCCTCTCTGCACTCCAATTTTTAATACAAAATACACTTCATACACGTTTTCTAATGTCACGTAAGTTTAAACAATACATTCAGTATGCCACGTAAGATCATTTTAAACGTCGTTAGATCAATTTGACGGAAAGCTTCTAATTGCTTCAATTTTATAAAAATAAGGACTCAATTGAGATGCCGAGAAAAAAAGTGATCTATTTGAGATTTTAGACGAAAATAGAAACTTATTAAGACATTAAACCTTTTGTAAACTAAAGTCTCTTAAGTAACATGTCAAACATTACAAATTTAATAAAATCTCTTTTAAGTAAACGACATGTTCGGCATTGCAAATTTAAGAATAAGTTTAACAAGGTTGTATAAAAGAAAATTTTATTATATGATTTTTTTTTTCATTTTATTATCTAACCTCATTTTTAAGATAGTTTTATAATATTTTTGTGGTTTAAAATTCACATTTTAATTAATGTTTATTTAATTTGATAGTGTATACTTCTAAGACATTAAATTATCGTCTTACTCTTATGATTCATGTTATTGTTATATTCAAAGTTTTATATTTTATATTATATTAGTATATTCCAATGAAGAATTTTCATAAACTAACATGATATAAAATTCTCACAATTTTATGATATTTTAAGGTGCTAATTCATTTTTTCATTGATCTTACTTTATTACATCACTTTAAAGAGTTTCTTACAACTCTTATTTCAATTGAACAGTGTTACATGGAGTCGATTACATGTTAAACAATTTTAGTTTTTATTTTATGTAATTTTTGTCTTCCTAATTATATTTCAATTTGAAATGTTTTTAGGATTCACACTTTAGTTGATGCATTATTTAGTATTTTGTCTTTAATATAAAAATTTAATTACTACCACTTTGATGACATTAGAGAAAAACTCTAATGAGCAAATTTCCTATAAGAATTTGAAAACTAATTACAGAATTGGTTTTTCTATTGAGAAATGAATATAATTAGTATAAAATGAGTTATATTAGTGAAATTACACTAAAGGATATGTATAAAGTTTATAAACTCTTTAAATTGAGGTTAAATTTATTATTTTATTGAATTGTTTGAATTAAATAATGAATTTGTCTATGGGACAAATTAAGATTTCTTTTTCTTTGTGAATTAAATTGGTGACGACTCTCTTGGATTGATATTAAACTTCAAATTTGATCTATTAATTTTTTATGAAAGTTAAAATTAATGTTTTTAAAATTTTAATATAGCATACCAACTTTATAAATATGTACATTTAATAAAAAGATTAGAAAAACACATTTCATTTACCTTTTCATCCATCAAAATCATCTCCATTTAAAATCATCTCATATGTGTATTAGAATCACGGTTCTAAACAAACCACAATTCTCTAATCCTAAGAGCTAGCTTGAGCATTATCACGATTAGTACAATGGAAACTTCAAAAGTATCTAATCTAGCTCATAACATAACATTTCTTAAAAGGGAAAATCATTTCATAACGGGTTAAATATATTTTTAATCCTTATATTTTGGAATGATTTTAGTTTTAGTCCCTCCTTCAAACTAAAGTACAATTTAGTCATTCAATTTTAGAAAACTCGGATTTTAGTCTTTTTTATCAAATTTTTTTTAACTTTATTTGCTGTTTCAAATGCGTTTTTCCAATTAACATTGAAACACATTTGAAACAGCAAATAAAATTAAAAAAAATTAAAAAAAAAGACTAAAACCAAGATTTTCTAAAGTTGAATGACTAAATTGTACTTTAATTTTTAAAAAAGAGACTAAAACCAAAATCGTCCCAAAATATAAGGATAAAAAACATATTTAACCATAGAATTTATTATATTGCACTTTTTATCATATCAGTTTAACCAGCCTTTAAAGAACAGTATTTTTGGAACCAGTTCAACCTTCAGTTATCATAAAGTTTGGCAACATTTTCACTTTTATGGGATTTATTCATGAGCAAAGCTTCCAAAAAAAGTTATCAAATTCTGTGAGATCATACCTATCAATTAGCTAGGACCAACAAGACTCAAACTCCTCAATGGATTCTGTCAGGTTAATGCATTTATGCAGGTCAGCTTCAAACGCATCAGGGTTAGAAATTCCCTAACTTCACTAAACAAGTACCCAACTAAAGGAAAATTTCTACACCCCAGTAATCAAAATAGCATTAACATCTCATCGAGACTCTTCTTTGTCCAAATATTAGAGAGTATAGGTGCATAATAGAAGCAAGCACGGCAAATGTATGGAAATGGCAAGTTTTCAGATGGTGCATATTGATCATCAGGACCCACCAACTTTTTAACATTTCTTAACAAATCAGCCAATGCATCTAACTGAACAAAATCTTAATTATAAACAAAATCGCAAACATGTCACAGAAGATAGGAATAGAAAATTGCACTACATCTGTTGTGTTTCCGATTTTTTTATATTATTTTAAAAGCATCAGATAAGAAATAAAAACTGAGTAATTCACTAATCCAGCACAACTAGTTTCTGATATTCTGACCCAGAAATCGCTAGTTCCATGCCATCTAGAGGGCTTACCTCCCCCTCCTTATCCAAGAACATTGTGAGTAAATTCTTAGAAAACCCACTAAGCAGTGCCACTCCTTTCTGAGTAGCTGGCACTGGGGTGGCCTTCGAGTTTCTCAGATTCCAAAAAATTATCTGAGGCACCACATCACCAAACCCTTTCTCTCCAAACTTCCTAGTGATTGCTTGGTAATCAGTCTCCCAAGGGTTTGTTGAGGCTTGATCAAACTCCATGTCACTGAACACAAACAACCTCTTTATCATCTGATCCGGCCTCAGATTCCCACTCACAGCCACCTCCAAGATCTGATCAAACACCTTCTGAAAATCAGTGTTGTGCCCCCAATCCATTTGCTTCACAAACTGAGTCTTGGACTTGAGATCATCCCCTTCAATCAAATGAAGTTGAGGTTTATTAGAAAAAGTCACAACCTTCCCCTTCCAAGGCTCTTCACACAACTCAGACACCAACAACCCCAATGCCACACACACCTCCATGGGCAACCCCTCCATACTCCCAGACACATCACAAACAGCCAAACAACTCTTCATCGTCCCTTTCTTCTTCAAATCATCAACCACTCTCTTCCATTGCAACTCAGCAACATCACCACCATCCTCAGCATCCAATGAACTTATGATCTCATGAGGAAGCAAAGCACCAGCAGCAATAGTACTCTTCCCTGACTTCACATCTTCCAAGTAAGCCTTAAACCTCTCATTATCATGCTTCAAAAACTTCCCTTTATAAAATTTCATAGCCACAGAAGCAACCCTATTGTAAGGAATCAAATCCCAACGATTGGCCCCTATAAACACCTCAGGCAACTCCAACACCTTCCTCAAAGGCACCAACACCTCCTTCCTCAACCGATCGCGAACTCTATACGCATAATGCGCCTCCTCAACCCCCTCGTACTCATTATATTCTTCACGGGGAAAAACCCTCTTCGCAATAGTTTCACATAACAAAGTGTGTCGATCGAAAGATGAGTCCACAGAGGGACACCATTTCGCGGCAAGACTGACTTTCGTCACCGACCCAGATTTCAAAAACTCAAGATCCTTCCTCAAACACTCGGCAAAATAATCAGAGACACGATCATGAAGGAATCGGAAATCTGGGTCGTTCGTATAACGATCAACGAGTTTCTTCGCCAATGCCACCTTTTTCTCTTCTCTGGCAACATGCGCAATTTCTTTCTCCGAAGACTCGGTTTTGTCCTTCGCCGCGTCGACTGTTTTCTTCAAAGCCTTCGTTTTTCCCTTCTGCTTCTTCCCAGTCCCAGGTTTTTTCCTCTTGTTCAACCTACATTTTATCTCAATCAACTCACTTTTGGGGTGAATTTCACGGGCATCGGAACCTTCTAGAAGGAGGTAAAGGATTTTGGGGAGATCCTTGAAGTATCCGAAGTCAGCGAGGGAGGGGATGTTACCAAGAAGAGTCTTGGGGTGGTGGCGGTGGAGCCAGATCGCCGCGCCGTAGAAGTTCCGGCGGTCGGACTTGCCGGTACCGCGGATGCCACGGAGGTTAAAAATGAGTTTTAGGGTGGTGAGGGGGTTATGGGCCCACGAAAGTTGGAGTCTTTGGAGAAGGGTCTCTGGTGGTGTGTCCGGAACCACGTGGAAGAAGAAGTCCACACATGGGTTCCCCGTAGTGAGAAATGTTGGGGATAAATTTTCAGTTAGGATCATGTTTGGGGTTGATAAGGTGTTGAATGCGGACACCATTTGGTCCATGAAGGGGTCAGTTGGAGTGGTGCCTGTGACTGTTGGGATCGGGGATGGAGTCGGGTCTGGGGCTGGGGCTGGGGCTGGGGCTGTTTGGGTGAGGGTTGCGGTGGGTCCGGCGATGTAGAGTTCAGGTGGACCTATGAGGATCGGGTTGCCCATCGTGAATTTGGGATTCTTTGTGACTGAGTTGTTGCGAAGAAATCAGACTTGGATGAAAGATGGAATTTTGGATTTTGGAGATGATATGGAGGAAAGATGTTGCTAAACAAAAACAATGGACGTCTTTCTCGGATTTGACGAAGAAGATGATGCTAACATTAGTATATTTATAACTTACATTAAGGAGTCAGGCAAACAAAACTGAACCATATTCTACTATTAATTAATTAGTACTATTAATTAATTAATTAATACTATTAATTAATTAATTAATATGTATTAAATTAAAAACTAATTTATTTAAAGTGAAAGTAAAATAATTTAAACAAACTTAACTGAATTGTTCTGTTTTATTAAACTAAAGTAAAATATAAACTGAAGTTAACTACTAACAATATTAATTTTAAATTGAATTGTATTAATTTTAAACTGAATTGTACCAGTTTTTTAAACTGAATAATATCACAAGTTTTTTTTTTAATTAAAATTTATTTTATTTTATTCATAAATATCTTACAAATTAATTTTTAATTATTTGATATTATTATTTTTTATTTTAATTATATGTGTATAGAAATTATTTCTTTTTGTTTATTTTTTTATTTTTATTTTATTATTTATATTTATTTTCTCATTAATATTATTTTACTTTTACATTTGTTATAAGTTCAGTTTCATATAAATTAGTATATTGAACTTTTAATAAAAGTGAATCAGTTTTTTTTATAATATAGTATAATTAACTATAACACAGTACAAATTAGTTATTTTTTCCAACCCTATTTATTATGTGCTTAGAGATTACTTTTCCAAGCAAATTTTGTTCAATTTTATTGATGCTTAATTTGGATTTAGTCGAGTAGTTGGAAGTTTTAAAATTCTGGGATGTACTTCAAAATCAAATTATCATTTATTTAAAATTTGTGATGTATTAAAATGAAATGGATTTCAAGATGATGAAAGTATATATAAAATTTAACATGTGATGATATATTTAAATTTTGGTATATGACTTTTTCAAACGATATTAATGTTAATTTAAAAAAATAATTACATTAATTTTGCATTTGTTTTTATGGATATATGCTTACATTAGAAAAGCAAGTATTTTCTGCCATTACTTTCACTTATTTGTGTTGATGTGTGAAGATACATTTAAAAGAAAAAAAAATCTCATCCTTACATTGATGAAGGAACTAGAAAACAAAAATCTCATTCTATTTTTTGTGTAGTAGCTTCTATATTTATAATTTTCTCTTCCTTTTATAAAGGTGGATGGTGCTTTTTATTTCCACCAAATTTTATATTGAATTATATTTCTTTTGGAACATAATTACGCACCAAAACTGCCTTCAACAAATTTTTCTTAGATTCTTTTGTGTATTCATCAAAACTTTTCAAACTTCTTTTATTCACACCTATCCAATTATTAATACTATATACTAAAAAATATAATTGGTGAAAAATGTATTCAAAATAGTTAATAAAAGATTTTCATGACATCCTTACATACTAGTACAAAGAAAGAAAGATATGCACATGTAAGCGATAACAAATATAGAAGGACAAGAAATTAATATTTGCAGTTAATAAAGAAATGTAGTTTTCCTGATAAAAGTCAAAATTTTCAACCGACTTTAGTGTACTTATAGTGTACTTATAGCTTATTCTGTCCTTGGGATTACTTCCCCAAGCAAAATTTGCTAAATTTTATTAGAGATGAAGATATTTTGATAATTTTTTAATAATATTTTAAGATAATTGTTATTATTTTATTAGTATATTTGAATTTATATTTAAAAAAATATTTAAAATGGGTTAATTACATGTTATTAAAAAATTGTTAAAAAAAAGTTATTAAAACAGTTTTTTTTTCTTCTATTAATACTTAATTTGGATTTCGTCCATATTAGTCTCTTTTTTTTTATCGTTTTTTATGTTTTCTTTTTTTCTCAATTGCTTATATTTTATTTGTATTTAGTCGAGTAGTTGGAAGTTTTATAATTTCGAGATATACTTCAAAATCGAATTATCATTTATTTAAAATGTGTGATGTATTAAAATCACATGGATTTCAAGATGAAAGTATGTATAAAATTTAACGTGATATATTTAAATTTTGGTATATGACTTTTTCAAACGATATTAGTGTTAATTTAAAAATATAATTACGTTAATTTTGCATTTGTTTTTATGGATATATGCTTACATTGGAAAAGTAAGTATTTTCTGCTATTATTTTCACTTATTTGTTTTGATGTGTGAATATAGATTTAAAGAAAAAAAAAATCTCATATCTTTTATTTTTAAAGATATATGGTTTTACATAAATGTCTTTTATTTTTAATTAAATTATTTTACTTTTATCTATAAATATTTATTTTATAAATTATTTAAATTTAAATATTTACAGGCCTCGCAGTTTTTAAATATTTATAAATTATTTAAATTTTAAAACTAATCATTAAAAGAGTAAAATTAAAAAATTAAAATGTTTATATAATTATAAATATATTTATAAATAAAATAAATTTTATTTATTGAAATAAAAATATTATAAATAATATTTGTAATAAATATTGAGTAATTATTTTTAAAAAATAGTTATTACAATGATAAAAGAATAAATATTTATTTTGTAACGAGTAATTATTTGAATTAATAAAATAATTACTAAAATGATGAAACTGAAAAATATTCTTTTATTATAAATAGTTATTTAAATTTTAAAAATAGTAATTAACAGGATAAAATTGAATAGAGAAAATAATTTTTATTATAAATAATTATTTAAATTTTGAAAATAGTAATTAAGAAGATAAAATTGAAAAGCCAAAAAAGAAAACCATGAAAGTGTATATTTTCTTATATAAATTTATAAATTACTAATTAAATAATAAGAATAAACTTAATAGAAAGAATAATTTATCATAGACTTAATTAAGTTTTAGATTAACATAAATTTTGAAAAATTTAATTGAATCTTCATTAAACTTTAGTTTAATTAAATTTTAAGTTCATCGTGAATTTGAAATTTTAAACTAAATCTATGTTCGAACTTTATAATCTATTAAGTTTTTAAAAAAATAATATTTCTTAATTAAATTTCTACTATTTATATGTGACGAGCAAAATTAAAACTATAAAATGTAATTTTTCTAGGACTCAATATATCATAAAATTTAATAGAGACTTAATTAAAAGTTTTTAGATTTATTAATAACTTAAAATTTAATTAAATTTAATATTTCTCGTGTTTAATATTTAAAATTAAAATTTATTTGAATTAAATAATTAATTAACTGACTTTCTAATATTATAAAATCATTTTTAGTTATAATGTTATTTTTTATATAATTAAAGTAATATTAATATAACAAGTAAATATATTAATTAAATTAATTTAAAAATTACAATATAAATAAAAAGTTATTTAAATGTAAATGTGGTAATCTCCCATAAAGAAAAGGAAGGGACGTGTTAGGAATACTGTGACACGAGCAGGTCCACTAATTATTAAAATCAATAAATAAGAAAGCAGGTTGAATTTTATTTTTATTATTTATTTCCTTTAATAAATGAACAAATGGGGATTTTTAGTTATTTTTTACATACTTTATTTATAAAAATACGAAATTTAAATGTGACATTAAATAAATAAAACTATTAATTTTGTGTATTAAACATAATTAAAACATTTAATATACATTAAAACATGCATTGAATACTAATACTTATGTTTTTTTTTATAATATTATACAGGGAGACATATTTATTGATATGTATTTTAATATTGGTTTGTGTAAGATTTATAAAATAGTTTAAATCACAGCTATAGTTTTAAAAGATGATATTCATATGTTATTATTAAAAAGTTAAATTATAAATAAAAAATCATTAATNGATATTCATATGTTATTATTAAAAAGTTAAATTATAAATAAAAAATCATTAATTGAGTTTTATTTTATAAAAATGATTTTTTAAATCTTTTCTATAATTTTTATTTATACTTTTTTAATAATTTTGATTTATTTTCATGTTTAGAGTTTTATTCATTCATTATCCATATGATCAAATGTATATTTATTTTTTATTCTATATTAACTCAGTTTTGCATTTTGAGTTGTATATGACTCTATGATTTATGCATTATCTATGCATGTGACTTAAAATAGTTGAAAGTAAATCTATATTTGTATGTGATTATTAGAATATGTTTAGATCTTTTATCTAATTTTTCTGTGCAATTGAACATATATATGAGGTTTGAATCTCTTTGGAACACTTGTGGAATTTTATGATTTTTAATCCATGTAAGGAAAACTAGCATTATTTTTGTACATGTTCATGCTTTGATTGAACAAACTAATATGTTTGAATGTTGATGAATTAGTATGATTGGTTATTGGTCTTTAGGTGAAATAACTTGAACATGTGATATATATCTTATATGCATAAAATTCATATGATTTAAAGTAGTGTTATTATTGAATAGTTTAGGATGTATATTTTGGTCAATTTGATGTATTTTAAACTTGAGTGAATGTAATTATTGAACTAAGAAATGTTTAATAATGATTAGATGAACCAAATACATTATTTGATACATCTGTTAAGGATATGCAAACCCACTAGGCGAGCAAGTAGCTCACTAAACAGAAAAATAAATTTAGTCATTATAGTGAGTTCATGTGTCACTAACACAAAAAAGACTTTTTATGTCTAATATTTTAGGTCTTTTATGACTAACTTAGTGATAAAGACTCAATTTAGAATTAGATTTGGCAGACATAAATTTATGTCTATTTTGACATTTTTTTTTTAATATTTTGTGCTAAACTTTGCGTTTGTTCATGCCATAACAGACGTAAATTTACACTTATTAAGGTACTAAGATTATTACTCTTGTAAAAATGTCTTTATTTTAATGTTGGGTTTCTTATGAATGAAATATAACCATATAACTAGGGACTCTTAAGGAATGATGACTATTAATTGTCAATAAGACCTACAATTAAGGAGAAATTGTTAGTTAAGCAATTAACATAACTTTAGAAAGAAAAAAAACAACAACTCAATAAGTAAGTTCAAGTCAAGTTTTTTTACTCCATAAAATTCTATAAATGTTACATCAATCTTCTACTATTCATACTTTCTTTCATTTGCATTGTTAAATTTTATGTATCTTCTTTAACGAAAAACAATTATTTGAACCTAGGTATTATGGAAAGGTATCACATCACCTTAGTTAGGGGACCATTCGTTTCTTTATTAACATTATTTCCATCAACTTTTTTTTTAAAAAAATTGTGATTACTCACATGTTGGACACACTTTCATTACAACAAACTCATCTATGTATAACACACAATCATCAAGGCATACATGTATATTCTTGTACTCGAAACCTATTGGACATATAATTTCTTTCACCTCGTAGTTACGAGTAAGTAATAATGTCTTATTTTCTAAAAGCATATTTTTCAACAACTCCAAAATTTTTGGGTTTAAACTAAATACTTTCAAAGTTGTTGGCAATCATATAAATTTAACACATCCTGGTACAATTGTTCCTCTAGATCAAACTTTAAAGTATTATATAAATGATTTTTTTTAAAATTTTATTCATCGTCACATGTCCTTTAATTGATCATTCATCCATTCTTACATTTGGTTCTTGAGCATATTGCCATAACTTGGAAATTCCCTCTTCATACTCTTCACTAACGTGACGTATATTGGTCTAGCTCCAATCATACTACATTGGTAAACACCATCATTTTTTAAAAAATTTAATTCTCACAAGGTGGATCCTACCCATTAAAAAAAACATTTTTCATAGTTCTCAACACGTTTACGAAGAAGTCTATCATCATAAATTTGATAAAATTTGACAACACTTCACATTGATTTCCAAAGTAGTTTGAATCAAAATTTGATTTCCAAAGTACACAAATTAAAGTGTTACTCATGACCACATTCAAGTATGCATTTGGAGAATAATACAAAAATGGTTTGAACCAAAATTTTATTAAATTTATGCATAAACTTAACACATGTGATAAGAAATTAGTAAAAATAATTTTTCCAAACTTTCTTATAAAACAATTCAAGATTTAATACAAACACTTAAAGTTTAACCATTTGCACTAAATCTTAAATGAGAACTAAAACTTACTCAATGCCTACATCTAGAATTATAATAAGTCTTAATATAAATTGACAATGCACCTAATAATAATTTGTAAATTAATCAAACATCTAATAAATATAAAATTACATAAACATTCAAAACATAATAAAACTAAAATGAATTAAGTATGTTTTTAGTCTTTGAACTTTAACACAAAATTGAAGCTCATCCCTGTATAAAACTTTAATACGTTTTGATCCTCAAACTTTAAGAATAAATTAATATAGTCCTCTTAATTTAATTACGTTAAATTTTGTTGACATGTTAAATGTGTTTCATGCTAAAATTTGAGTTATTTATACCGTTTGACAAGTTTTCACTTCAATATTTGCTGAAAAAAGCGTTTGACACATAATATTTTTTAAAAATAATTTGGTTTAAAATACTATATTTAAGAATGACAACACGTCGGGTCAGACACAAATAATATGTACTCGCTACCTGGCTCGCAAGAAAGAAACTCATTCGCTTCTGCCCGCTATACCGTGCGAACGTCCATTTAAAAAAATTCGTTGGTATTTTAAAACTCAAGAATACCCGTGGAAATCCGCTAACATTTAAAAAAATATATTTTATAAATTTTTAAAATAAAATTACAAAACAAATATATCAATATAAATTAAATATAAATTAATTAAATTTAACCTGATAAAATATAAATTAATTTTAATTTTAATTTAATAAAGTATTAATTAAATTTTTTTATCTTATTTTTACTTTTTGTGAGTAACGAATACTCATGAATACGGATAATATAATATCCACGAATATTAAAATTCCTGCTATCCACGGATATTAATCATCCGTTGTGAATTTTATGTGTGAATACTTATGGACACAAGTATTTTTGTTATCCTAACTATATTTAATCTTTTTTAAAATTTAAGGACGTGTGTATTAAAGTTTCATACATGGACGAATATCAATTTCGTACCAGAAAGTAAAAACATAATCAATCCCATTAAAATGAATCATATATCTTAGAGCTGTTAATATGGATCACAACCCGTGGGTCAATCCGGCCCACCATGGGTTCAGGTTGGATTGGGTTTGAAAAAAATGAATTTTTTTTATGCGGGTCAGATTTCAACCTGGCTCATTTAAACTCGACTCATGCGGGCTGCACCCGTGGTAGGCCGGGTTGGCCCACCAACCCACCTACCTAATTTTATTTTATTAAAATTTAATTTTAATTTTATGAAAAAATATTTATTACTTTTTTTGCTTGAAAAAAATTATTTAAATTTTCTATTTCCAAAATTAATTAAACATCCATGTTGGGAGTGAAATTTGGTAGTGAAATTTGTTTAGATTTGAATTATAGAAAGTTTGTAATTTTTTTTTATTTAAAAAAATTGTAATTAACTGAGTTAGTCCGTTTATCCACCAACTCGTGGTGGGTCGGTCCGGGTTCGAATTTTTCTAACTCGCTAAGAAATGAGCCGGATTGAGTACCAACTAGTGGTGGACCGAGTTAGATCGGACCAAGTTACTCGTTTTAACAGCTGTAGTATATCTAATATAAAAATAAAAATATAATTTATTCAAACATCTAATAAATCTTAATATAAACTAAAATTATTTCTTATCTAAATATTCCCATATATTAAAATTAAGATAAAACTAATAAACTACTAATTTTAGCACTGCAATATTGTAAAAATTTAAATAAAGCACAAAATGTCAACATTTTAATTTTAACACTATAATATTAAGTTTTTATTACCTATATAGTTTATTTATATCTCTTTTCTCTGTTTTTTTTTTTAAGAAATAGAGTTTTATACTCTATATGGTTGAATTAAGGAATGAGATTTTAGGAATTTAGATGTAAGTTTGAGTTTTATAAAAATTTAAAATTAAAAAGTTTAGTAACATGTAAAGAAAAAAATTCATCAATTGATTTTATTAAAGTTTTAGATTAAAGATGTTCATGATCCTTTATATATATGTTTGACTTATATGACTCAGTGCTATTGAATTTCTCTAATGATTTTTTTCCTATAACTTAAAATTCGAGTAAGTGAGATAGAAGTCAAAATAATTTTCTTTCTTTTTAAATTCTTACCATTCAAGTCACAAGTGATTGCTCGAGTAATGGAAAATCAAACTTTGGAACAACATATGACAACTTGATGAGTTATACAATAAATATAATTGTTTAAATGATGATAGGACATTTGAGTGAAAAGAAATTGATATTATTATTTTTATAGTGTTTAGTTATTAAGACGGTGAAAGATGATAAAATAATGTTATATATTTAGATATAAAATATCATTAAAATCATAGATGTTTTATTTATTTATTTAGTGAAGAGATGGCAAACTTTAATTGTTAAGGTGAGTTGTATTTTACCTAAATTCAAAAAGAATTCTAAAATCACTAATTTAAATAAAATCACATAAAAATTGTATAATGTAAGTAAAATACCATTATATATCTATACAACTACTATAAATGTATGTTTTTGGTGGACTACAGTATATACTTATTTAAGTATTATAAAATTTATTTGATAAATATTATAGGTTAATTTTTTAATCAAAATTACATACTCTTAAAAATATAATCACGAATAAAAATAAAAATTAGTCATAAGCAATGATGAAGATGAGGGCCATCATCACTGGTTACAGCGCCAGCGTAACTGAACCTTTTCCACCGTTTTATTCGTTACCACCAACTGACTGTTTAACTGAAATCACGCGACGAAGCCAAACTGTCGTTTTATACTTCATACCTCTACACTTTCAACAATTTCATAACGTTCCTATCTCATGTTTCCATCACCCATCAGCGTGCTTGTGCACTCTGTTACTCCAAACGACGCCGTTCCCTCACACCCTCGGAGCTCGGACCATGGCGGCCACTGACGACGGATGCAAGGCGGAGAGATTTATCAGTGGGAGAGAAGAATTCGGTAACTCATCCAACACGTTCAGCGCTATTCTAGCGATGGCGCTGTGGCTGGGAGCTATTCACTTCAACATTGCCCTCATCGTCTTCGCCCTCTTCTTCCTTCCTCTCCCCAAATTACTGTTGTTCGTTTTCTACCTCTCTCCAAATCGCCGTTTTTCATTTTTTTTATTCACTTTAATTGAGTTTTGTTGTTTCGCGTGCCAGGGTTTTCGGTTTTCTGTTTGTGTTTGCAGTGCTTCCCATCGACGAGAAGAGTAGATTTGGCCGAACATTGTCGAGGTAGTTTTTTGACCTCGTTACCTTTTCGCTTTTCACAAGGCACGGCTCGAATCTCTCTATTTGTACATTTCAGGTTCATTTGCAAACACGCTTGCAATTATTTTCCAATCACGCTTCACGTAGAGGATATGAACGCCTTTGATCCGAACCGTGCTTATGGTTTGTTTGTGCTCCTTCTTCCCAGCCTAAGACGAACTCCTCTTGAAATGCGAGATAAATTAGAAAAAATTGAACGAAAGATAAAATTTGTTTCCTATTTTTATTTAGTGGGCGGAGTTGTTTTTAGGGTCTTTGCCTTTGCTTTAGGAAGAAACATAACTCTTGGGAAAGTGGTACTATAGAATTTTAAATCTTCATTTCCTTAAATGGCAAATTTGTGAAAGGTTTATTAAATCCAAAGGGGATTAATTAACTGATGAATGCTATTTCGATCTGCTCTGTTGTATTTAGCGAATTGATTGCAATCTTGCAATAGGCGCTACAATTTTTAGTGTAACTTAAGCTTATCTCTCCTCTTTCCTGTTCCACACTCAGCAGAGAAATATCTTTTTCTTCTTAATTTACCAGTCTAATCTTATTATATTGTTATTTTGGTTAACCCGGTGCTCCTTGATGTGCCTCTGATTAGAGTTCTATCTTGTATGGGACTTTTTCTGTGTCGTTAATTACTAAAACGACAGGATCAGTCAATTCCATGAGATTTCTACTTTGGTACCTTTTCCTAGCCCAAATGGATTTTTTTCGGCTTATCTGTACAAAATTATGCTAACCATTGAATTTTTACTATTAATATTTGGTGTTTTGTTGGCTGCTTAGACCATCTTTGTATTTCTGCCTTTCACCGTTTAATATTTAAGATAGAGCTTTTCATAAAACTACATATTTTATTTAAATTAAAACCTTAAATATGATGCTAACTGTCCTTGTTGAAATAACTTCTAGCTTAACCTTGAAATGAACTTGATAAAAACTATGATTAAGCTTTAACCAAGCCTAGTCTCTTGTTGGCCATAGTTGCCGTAGATCTGCATATGTGTAATTAGGACAGTTTACAATATACTTTATATTTTCCTGTTGGTTAAGCCTCGGATAAATCCTACAATTGCTTTCTATGAAAGACAAACTCACTGTTTCTTTAATTTTCCAGTTTTCCTTGTTATTTTGTTCCTATGGTTGACTGGTGTTTAATTTGCCAGCAGAATTTGGCCTAATAAGCATTGGAATTCTGTCTAGTTGTATCTTGAATCTTCTTGTTCGTGACTCTTTTGTAACAACAGTGTGCCCAACATGCAGTTTTTGGTTATGAACCACATTCGGTTTTGCCAATTGGCATTGTGGCACTAGCTGACCACACTGGTTTCATGCCTCTTCCAAAAGTTAGAGTTCTTGCTAGCAGCACGGTAAAGCTTTTACTTGGGATCCTGCAAAGATGAATTATGGTAATTGAGGATTTCATTTCAAGATTTTCTCTTCACATTTAATGGATAGGTGTTCTGCACACCATTTTTGAGACACATATGGACATGGTTGGGTCTTACACCAGCAACAAAGAAAAACTTTATCTCCTTGCTAGCGTCTGGCCATAGTTGCATTTTAACACCTGGTGGAGTGCAAGAGACATTCCTCATGCAACATGGCATTGAGGTGCATTGCTTTTCACTTCTCTTACTCAATGCTTACGGGATTTTTTTTTAATAAATTAAAATTTGACTTTCCTCTACAGATAGTGTTAGTTAGGATGATATATTATCAATTGTTATAATTATTACAATTAGCATGCTGTAAGAATACAAAGAATTGTTTTTAATTGTGATTATTTCTGGGGAGTTATAGTTCTATATAGTAATGGTTTATATTTAAGGAATTGAATCAGATTTTAAAGTATTTTCAAGTTACACGATTGCCATGGATGCCTAGTTTAACAATACAGCAGTCGGTGCAGGCAATTTTCCCAGCTTTTGTGTGACTGGGACTCAACTAAGAATTGCATGCGTTCCAAATTTCAACAGTATATTACTTTTTGTTTCCTATTATCTGTCGTATATAATTTCGTTTACTTCATTTAGTCTGAGTTTTAAGATCAACAACCCCAAAATTCAGCTTACTATATTGTATTTTCGGCATGCCAATAACACATGAGCTATCTCTAGGTGTGAAATTAAAAGCTAGTTGAACTGACGAGAAAAGATGATGAGTAATGCCCAAATATCAATACAAAAACTGTGTATATGTGTGTGTGTGAGAAGGAATAAAATGATGTCGTTGTAATTTACACCAACTACGATCTCTAACACTTTACAATATATAATTTTAATCAATCCAACTGTTAAAATATAAACAAAAATAAGATGATAATAAAATTGTTCATATTTTTGTATATTTTAAGAAGCGTATGTCCTGTCAATCTTGATATATATAGATGGAGTATCAAATATTAAAATGATCTTTCGTGGGCATAATATTTGCAAAAGAAACTTTCAATCTACGGGTAAATTTGGTGAATAAACTACTAATTAAAAGTTGGAGTAAGTTACATCAATGTTATTTGATCCTTCTATGCATTTTTTATTTTTAGCCTCTACCAAGTATACTTCTACCATAGGAATACTGTCTAATAAGCTTTGGTTGTTGGTTCTCGGTTCTTGGTGATTTTGATTTTTTTACTTCGTAAATATAGCATACATAAAATAGGTCTTTTAAGAATGACTTTGCTCTATTCAATATATATCTGTTTCATAGAAATAACAAAGCAGCTTGAACTCTTCTTATTGGTAGATTGTTTTCCTTAAGGCACGAAGAGGATTTGTCCGCATATCAATGGTGAAAGGCCTACCTTTGGTTCCAGTTTTCTGCTTCGGTCAGGTATTTGTTTCTGATGGAATCAAATTTCAGTTTACTGTGCAACAATCATCTGCATCTCTCTCTCTCTCTCTCTCTCTCTCTCTCTCTCTCTCTCTCTCTACATTCTTCTGCTCATTCTCTGGTATCAGGAACCATAGTTTCCATTATGATATATCATAGAGCTCCTTTTTTATTCATGAATGCATTCATGATGACTTCCTCTGTGATTCCTTTGATGATTTTTTCGTGGATTCCAATCAAGCTCGATGATAACAATTTCCTCCAATGGCAATAGTAAGTTGAAGCTAAGATTTGAGAGCGCAAGCTTCAGGGTTACATTGTGAATCTTACCATTTCATCACACTTTAACTGAAAAGAAGATTGTGAAACTGGCAGTAAATCCAGCATGTTTAGAGTGAAATCACAAGATGTTCTCCCGCTATCATGACTTCTCTGGTCTCTGTATGATTCTCTCAGCTTGCATAGTAGGATTCTATCATTCTTAGCAAGTGGAGGAGGAAGTGCACATTCACTTCCATGCTTTCGCTCATGCAAAATCACATCATTTGTTTTAGTGCACTGTCAGGTGAAAAGGGCAAATAAATTTAAGTTTCTTCTTTGGATGCAATCCGTTTCTGAAATATTAGGGCCTTTTGGAGACCGTCTCTCCTCCCAGTCACCTAGATGGTGTTTTGGGTGGACTACCCAATAAACATGACTCATTTGTCACCTCTGTGCCAAGATGTCCTGATCCTGTTTCAACCATAGATTGAGTCCCTATTGTTGGCTCACAAAGCTCAAATGGCAAAGCACAAGAATCTCTCTCTCGCTAAGTCGATCTAGGCAACTGTTGCACTAGTTCCAACTTCAGTTCAACCACCTCAGTTTAAGTGGCACAGGCTCAAAAACATCTGCTAACTATGGTTGCCTACCGGTGACTGGTGACTATCAAAATGCAGCTCAAGATTGTGGTATTGGCGGATCATGTGGAGGACCCTAGTCCTCAGTCTCCAGTCCAATGACAAATATGTCACTAGACAGAAACATGAGACCTCAGTCTATTACCACCAAGGGCCGGGACCTCTTGTGTCCAACTTTTTCCTTTTGGCTGTTGCTCTGGCTTTCCAGGCTGTTGTTCGTCAACACTTCATCTCAGTCTTGCCATTCCATGCTCAATGCCCCTGTCACAGTTTGAAGCTGTCCTTCACATCAGTATTGTAGAAATGCCGACTAAAGTTGCGTATAATTAATTTCTGCGTCTTCACAGCTGGCACAGTCTTTACTTACTGGCTTTGAGGTTTATGAATTTCAGATTCATGCACCACCGATCATGTTACATTTGACCCATGCATCCAATTCAAAGTACTCCCTTCTGCAGATCAGTTCAAGTCATCATGGGGAATAGGCAAGGTCTGTCCATCAAATTGGTTGATTTACACTCTTTGGTCCTCAATACTTTACTCCTGACGCTAAGAACTTTGTTAGCATTAGCAAATTTGCTCAAGATAGTAATTTCATTGAATTTCTTCTCTTCAACTATATTCTTAAATCGCAGGACTCGTATACAGTGCAGCTGGCGGGGACTCTGGGACATGATGAACTGTACAGATTGACAATTATTGTCATTCCAAGAGATGGTCCTCCTGCTAGTCCCCAGTGTGATGAATTCCAACGTTTTATCCTCTACCTTTTTTGCAGTATATACTACTGTCTGTATCTCCTACGTTTAGCTTCTGTAATTCCTGCTAGACATGTTAGTTCACCCAATTGGCATTGTTAATATGCGCATCGTCATCATGACACAAGCAAAAAATTACGCCACTCTGCAATATTCCCAGGCCTAATAAATATGCCAATGGTTTAGAGCTTTTTTGTCCGAGAAAGACCCATTACCATCCCTTTTCCCAATCCACTATGATATACTCCAAACTTCTTGAACTCTAGTGGCTATTCGTGACATTTGGGGACCTTTAGCTGTAGATTCTTCTTGTGACAGTAGGCTTTCTCACTACTATAGATATATGTTTTTTAGTGATGTTTCTTTGCACATACAGTAGAACTTGAAGATAATTATCCTTTTTGCTATAACTTTTTTTGTAGTCAAATGTCTATAAGTGGTGGAAACCAGGTGGGAAGTTCTTCCTGAAAGTTGCAAGAGCTATCAAATTCACCCCAATGTGTTTTTGGGGAATTTTCGGGTGCGTTTTTCTTTGGTGACAACCTGCAAGCTTTTCTTATTACACCTGTTTATACTGGCTATGCTACTAAGGAATCTTCAACAAGGAATGAATCTAATTAATATTTCATGCTTGAGTTTGAGGCTGTGAAATTGATTAAATTGGGGAGAATGAAACGTTCAATATAATAATCCGGCCGTAAAAAGTGAAATCATGCCTTCCACATTTTAAATGTTATGGAGGATGGCTAGAAGTGAGAGAAGTTAATTTCCGCCATACAACTTATCAAGGATGGATGAAATTTTCACTTAAATCTAATCTTTAACCATTCATTTTGGCTGTATGATCAAGATTAATTTCTAACATGTTCTCACCTAATATGTTTCCTTTTATGTTTAAATTAACAACAAAAGGAATTGACATGTAATAGTATTAGGCTAATACATGTAGAAACAATAGTAAAAATGAATTGTTCGAGTTTAGTTGGGAATAAGCTTAAAATATTTGCTAAATGTGATTCGAAAAGGTGGATTCAAATGATATTATGCAAGATGTATATCTTTCCCCCATCAATTTTTTTTAAAGCAATAAATTGCACAGACCACCCCAAAGTTTGTTGAAATTACCCTAACTTTATGTTTTTCTATCCTATAATAATTCCTTGTTTCAAAACCATTACGTCGACATCTTTTACATACCAGCTATTTCCCCTTCTTTGATTGAAAATTATTACAGTGAGTTCTCCTATATGAAAGGTTGATGTAAAGGTAAAACATGCTGGGGAAATCTGTGTAATTTCACGATATTTTAGATATAGCTTATGCAATTTATGTTTTTTTCATAGCTTGCAAGCTTTTGTGTGGTGAAAATATTCATTCTTTGTTGAAGACATTCACGTAGCAGTGAGTAATTGATCTGAGTCGTATAGCCATTTGTTGGTACAGAAGGATAGAGTCTAAACTAGCTAGCATGGAAGTTTCTGTTCTTATTATTAGTTTTTATTGTTATAAAGCAGATTTTCTAATATCCTTTTCAGATCTCCATTACCGTTCAGATACCCAATGCATGTGGTGGTGGGAAGACCAATTGAGCTCACCAAAAACCCCAACCCAACCACCGAGGAGGTATGTGCCTATTTTGGCAGCGTTTATGTTAAATTACAAGGATCCAGATCCCTCCCTAGTTATTAAATTTTCATGTTAAATAGTAACAAAGATGGTAGTGAACAGAAGTTGGAGTAGTTAAACAAAAAACTTGCCGTCTGGTTTGATCGATAAGTCTTATCCTTGGCTATAGTGTTCGAGTAAGATGCAATCTCCCCCATAGGACAAACTACAATCTTCCTTCTCAGTAGGACCAACCTCATTTTCTGATACAAATATTCTGGGTATATATGTTTAACAAAACCAATATTATTTTCTTGTCAATTAATTACTTATCCAATAAAGACTTCTATTTTCCTTATTTTATTTAATCGAATGATCAAATTTATTCAATTAACTTAAAGCATAAGGGAATTTAAAAAGTGACTGGTTAGTAATCTTGTATTAACTAAACTTTTTTTTTTTTTTGTATTTTTCAAAACTAAATTTCAAATGTCTGATTTTTATATTTTAATCTATATTTTTTAATGAATAGACCAGCTTTTATTCATTTTTAGTATATAACTCTAATACCTAAATGTATCCGTTCAGTCCACGAAATACTTGTCTGCATAGTTTCATAATCGAAGACTTAATTATGAATACCGCCAATGCGTAATTATGATTTCGTAAAGTTAGCATCTTATGATGAATTGGAATTCTTGTTACTACGATTTATATCTTCAAACATTGGGGTCCAGTTGGCTGAATTTCTAACCTCTTTCATTATTTAATCCTTGTTTTAGGTTGCCAAGATACATAGTAAGTTTGTGGAAGCCCTTCAAGATCTCTTTGAAAGGCACAAAGCTCCTGCTGGCTATCCAAACCTTGAATTAAAAATTGTTTGAACCAGGCCTTAATATTGTACCATATTTTCAATGGCTTTTTATTTATTCTTTTTTTGGGATGGAGTTGGTAAATGTAAGTTAGGCTATAAATTGCTAGTAATACGAACAACTACCATCTTGGGAATAAAATTGATGAATAAAGGGAAATGAGGGAGTAGCTATCTTTTTAATATTGCATATTAAGTGGTTGTAAACCGCATAACTGCTACTTAGAGATTATAAATAGAAATAGAGCTCAAATTCTGTATGTAGTTTGTAACAAACTATTGTATTCTTTGTATATCAATAACATTTTTCGGATTTCTTACTTCCTGCTGTGTTTCTCTGTTCTACAAATTCAATAGAGTTTCTAGTTCATACTTTTACTCATAACAATTAATTACTTTTTAGTATAAATTATAGATTTCAGTTAATGGAGACATGTATACCTAGCCTTAATATGGTGAATGGTGTCAAAGTATTTGTTAGTCTGGGAACCTCTGTTACAATTAGCAGGATAATAAGAATACCACTTGCAAAACTAAGAAGGGTTGATCAGGGTATGTGTCACAGGAGGCAATTTCTTCCTGCAACTCCAAAATTTTAACCCGTAATCCTAAATTTTTTTATATTTTAGAATGTATAGTCTATAGTATAATTTTATATTTTGAATTATACATTTTAGAATATAAAATAAAAAATACGAATTGTATAATTTGAAATAAATTTATATTTAAGAATATATAATTCAAAATATAATTTTTATATTCTAAAATAAAAAAATAAAAATATATTGGAGATTAGTCAGAGTGTAAAATTTATATTACATATTGTATAATTTGAAATATAAAAATTTATGGAAGTGCAAACTGAAATTATGAAGGTGCAGGAAGAAGTTTTCGTCACGCAACTAGCTGGTATTAGTTCCCGGGTTTAATTGGGCTGAAATTATATAAACCAGGTTGAGTTCGGTCGTGTGTTGACCTTTACGTTCTTAATGTAGTACTAATTTAAAATATAGAAAATACTTTATACGATTTAATAAATACTTTTATAGAGTAGTTAGCTTTTAAAAAAATTGATGCCAATTTTATGTCTTTTTTTAGCTTTAATCTTTTCCTATTTTTAGTGTTTCACCGTTTCTTTTCAATTTTATTATAGTTCTTTTTTTACTATTTTGCTAGGAATACTTCCCGTTTTAAAACATAATCCTATTGGGGCTGGTTGACAACCAGAAATTTCCCAAACCAACCCCAAATTTTTAATTAATCCGGATATAAACTTTCTTAATTTAGGGTACTTATGATTCTGATTAAGATAGGTTTATCTATATTTTAACTTTATCCCATATTTTGATAAAGGTAATTCAACTTTATTTCTTTATACAATACATTAATTGTATCAAAACATTACCAATGTAAAAAATTAAATTTTTTATTAATGATTTTAAAATTTTCTTCTCACTATTCATCAATACAAAACCCAATTCTTACAATATTTATTCTTGATAAAAAGAAAAAAAAAACTTGAAGCTGTATATAGTTATAAAATACTGTATAAAAAGGACTAAATTTCTTTAAAATTTGTCTAAGAACTGAAGGCAATATCAATTAGTCTTCTTAATGTAATCTCATCAAAGAAAGTTTTAGAAATAAATATTAAAAGATTACATTAACATTTAAATGTTTTAAATTATGTGCTTTTAATTTCCTTTAAAACATTTTAGATTAAATTAAAGAAATTAAAACACTCAAACCAGTTTTTCTTCTCTAGTTTGAATATTAAATTTTGTAGACAACGGAAACAAGTAGTTCAACAAAAAAATAAAGAGAACCAAGTGAATTAATAGCACTAAATGGGAGAATAGAAGAGTAATTGCATACTCTATATTGGTAGAGAACAAAAAGGTTAAGCAAGAAAGATTAAGGTGAATGGATGAATGAATGAATGCTGAACTAAAATTCTAAAGTAAACAAATATAAAGAAGATAGATTAACATGTATAGTAGAAAACGTAAGCATAAAATTAGTCTATGTAAATTTTGGGTTTCATTCTGATTTAGACTAATGAATTGGTTACTTGGTATGAATTACTCTTGGATCTCTTATGATGATGGGATAGGTGTGATCTTTCACACAGTTTTGATGATTCTGCACTCAAGTTTGAAACCCTCAGAAAAACTGGTTAGAAATTTGCCTTAGGAATCTTCCTCAACTTCACTAAAACATGTACCCAACTAGATGCTTTACAAGAGGGTGAACCTACAATTACATGAAAGAAATACACGAATCAATTCCATTATTGACAAATCACTCTTTCATTCCCAACTTAACATTTTGGACTTTAACTGATAATTGTAGCTTCTGCTCTTCAATGTCTTTTAAAATTGACAGCAAGTTGGACCTGTAAACTTCACATTTCCTTCGAGCTCGGTCTAGTTGCCGTGTCAACTTCTCAATTGTTCTATCCTGGTCATCCTACAACAAATTATACTGTTCGTTAGAAACATTAGAGGATAAGTTGGGAGAGGAGGTTAGGAAGGTACAACAAAAAGTGTTTGTTTTAGAGGATCTAAATACATGTGTAATCCCTCAGAAAATATCATACAGCAAATTAATAAGAAGGGACCAAGATTTTCTTTACAAATTTTAATCTTTCAGAACTATTATCACTAATATAGACTGTCAAAGTATCTATTACAACTCTTCCAGTGATGAGAATGGTGACTCTAGGGTCTCGAGACATTTAACCCTCTCAGTAACCAAGCTCTTTAATTTCCTTAAACCAGATATGACAAACCCTCTCAGAAAGTTTGGTTTTGATTTTACTCTTAAAAGTTAATCATAAAATTGACATTGTTTGTTTGATTTGGATTGTGCCTTGTCCTGATAGAATCAGAATTAACAAAGGGTTACACTTAATTACAAGAGAGAGTAATTTTCACTGGTACAACTGAGTTTGAATGAGGATATCATAATTCTCATCAGATAATGATATCTCTCTACTCTTCATTATTTTTTTCTCTTCCCTTTTTTCTCTCTTCATTGTTGATTGTGCTATTCAAATCACATCCAATGGTATCAGAAATCTTTGTCCTACATCAACTAACTGTAGCATGTATGTTTAATACGGGTACGTATGATATTTTTTGTACTACAATTACAAGATTATATATACCAAAGTTCTGGATTAATAGTTATTCTGGATGCAATTGAACATTCAATAGCCTGAAAAGCTTTAGCAACTATAACTAGCAGAAAGAGGCTCCAGGCAGCAGATGTGCAAACAATGAAATTCCGGAACAAGACCAGAGACTATTTTTTAAAAAAAGAAATCTAAAATGATGCGGAAGAATTAACTGAATGCACTGGAGCAGGGCCTTTTCAAGTCAATCAATTCACCGATTTACTTATGACAGTTTTGAGGGAGAAGTTCTCCAAAATTTGAAGGGAGAAAGTTAACAGTTGAACTGTTAATCTCAAAAAAAAAAAAAAAAATCACAACCAAGAATGTTATCCATAGAAATATTGGAACAGCATCATTATGATTAGTAGAATGGAAACCTCAAAAATATCTAATCTTAGCTCATAACATAAAATGTCTTAAATGAGAAAAATATTTCATACCAATTGGGAGAGTTTATGATATTGCACCATATTATCATACCAGTTTAACTGGCTCATAAACAACCTTTGAGAATACTACTTAAGGAAGAGGACAAGTGGGACTTTTTTTCCTTTGAAATAAAAGTTAGAAGAATCACTTTCCTCTCTTATAAACCACTTTCCTTTAAACTTGAAAAGAGCATAATAATACAACATATGAGAAAATCTATGAACAACAAAAGTACAGAATACAGAAATGTTCCAGCAGAAAATTATGCTATATCATAAATTACCAAAAACAACAGACCTTATATGAAGATTGTTGCGAGCAAAATGGAGGATCACTGCGTCTTATAGTTGTTTCATTGCTCTGATGAAGGTATTCTTCGGAAGTTCCGTTTACAATAACCTGTCTTCCATCCTTTTTTGTTGCAGATGCCACCTTTCTCGCAGCCTCCCGAAGTGCACTTATTGCTACATCATAAACTTCCGAAGAGGTTACTCCCTCTTCAACATATTTAAGGGCCTGGTGACGGAGATTGCTGAATCGGATGGTTAGAGATTCGTGAGAACCATTTGACAAATTAGCAGTACGTTCATCCAAAATGACACCACTTTTAGCAATCCTGGTCCATCTTTTTAAAATATAATGCGATGGTAAAGTAAGAAGGTTTGTCACCCTAAAAACAGTCAATATATGTCTACAAACTAGACCAGAAAACTCAAACATCTGGCAGCTACAAGTAGCTTTCATCTCAAATGAATTAAAGTTGACAAAGTAAGCTCGGTGCATTTCGCCATATTTGGCGACTCTGTACACGGTAATCATTTCTTCTTCGTCTACTTTGTTTGCCAAGAATGTTAATGTCTCAACCAATTCTTCTTGAAATTTGATAAACAACCTCCTTGTGTAAACTCCCGCTGCCTGTTTCTCCATAGGTGATGGAGTCTTCAGAATTGGAGTAGAGTTAATAGTATCATAGTCAGCTTTGACTTCTTTTTCAAAACGGCTCTCCAAAGCCTTCTCATACTGCTTGACAAAAAGCTGAAGTGTTGTTGATGCATTGATATATCCATCAAAATAAGAGTTTATGCTATCACTTCGCTGTGTTATTGACATTTCTGCAAAAAATGTATCCCTCAAGTACACTGGTACCCACTGCCGCCTATCATTGTAAATTGCTTGAAGCCATTCATGTTTCGTGAGATCATACCTATCAATTAGACAGGACCAACAAGACTCAAACTCCTCAATGGACTCGGTCAGGTTAATGCATTTATGCAGGTCAACTTCAAAATTATGATGTTCAGAAAGCATATGAGACAACTTCTCTTGGCACTCCTTAAAAATGTGCCACTTACAAAATCGGTGACGGGTACTGGGAAATACATGGTTGATGGCTGCACATATCACCCTATCATGATCAGTAGTAATTGAAACTGGAGGTCTATCTGACATTGCTTCAAGCCAGGTTTTGAAAAGCCAGACAAAAGATGCCTCAGATTCATTTATCAGGAGAGCACAACCAAATAATACAGGCTGTCCATGATGATTTATGCCAGTGAAAGGTGCAAAAGGTAATCTATAGCGGTTAGACCTATATGTTGTATCAAAGGTGACAGTGTCTCCGAAGTAAGTATAATTAGTCCTAGCCTTGGGATCAACCCAGAGGATATTACTCATGCAGTGATCTTCGTCACCTTGTACATCAAAGAAAAATGAAGGATTCTCTGCTTGTTTGCTCTTCAAGTAATCCAAAAGGATTTGAGTGTCACCTCCAAGGGTCCTTTGCCTACTACTTCTCATATAATTCCTACAGTCACGCTCAGTGAAACCAATATTGCTAATTCCACCGTATTCTTTTATTAGAGCAGACATTATTCCACTAGGTCCTATTCCAGCACTCTGCAAAGTATCAATCAACGACTTAGCTGGACCCGAAACATGACGATGAGAACGAAGGCAATGCACCTTGTCCGGCGGAACCAAGTCATGATTATGTTCTTTGACAAATGAAGAAACAACCCATCTGCCAGAATCTTGAATTTTCACAACCAACATGGCCTTGCAACCAACGCGGGTTTCGGCACGTGGCCGCTTGACTCTGCCATCGACCAAATGCTTCTCCTTCTCCACACGAAAACCTTCCTTGGCACACACAAAGGACCTCTGAATTATAGAACCGTCACGCCTGGAGCGCCGAGACATGCTCACCCGCGTGCTAAAGCCAACACGGCGAGCGTAGGAATTATAGAAGGCCTTTGCAGCCTCTTCCGATTCAAAGTCCATACCTTGACAAGGCTCGAGATTAGTGTCCCCTCCAAAAATGTGAGGTCCCACACCAGCAGCAAGAACAGAATTAGCAGCAGCAGGACTATAATCAATATTAACAAGGTCCTCGCCATCCTCAACAGGGTGCTCCATGTCAATGGTAGCATCATACCCCAAACCAATCATATCAAATTCAATAACCTCGTTGCTTAGACTCAAAGGCTCAAACTCCATTTTTCAGAAAACCCAGTAATCAAAATAACATTAACCTCTCAACAAGACACTATCTTTGTCGAAAACTAGAGAGTAGTGGTGCATAAAAGAAAAGGGGTTAAAGGGTTCAAATAATTAAGCACAACTGAAGCCATTAAGAAAACATACCAATCCTTCATCATCACCTTCATCGTTTATGTGCATGGATAACACAATTTGACCTCTACGAAACCATCACAATGGAGATGCATGCATGATCGGAATAGAGGAAAGAAGAATGGGAGAATGAATGAACATAAAGATGGCGGAGACGAATTATTCAGGAGAGAATAACGATTTAGAAGTAAAAATTGGATAAGGAAAAGGGACAAATGCGGATCTTGGAAAGGAGAGGGAGCAGGAGTAGAATGAAAGTGAAAAAAGAGAAGCAGAATCGATCGTGCTGGATTGTTTACAGGTAATGGGTGGACCAAAGTTGGGTTTTCGGGTGAGGTAAGGGAGAAACGACAATGAGAAACAGCAATTACTGTGTTCAGCGTTACATTTCAAAAAGTGGAGAGAGAAATTTGAAGAAGAAGAAGAAAGAAAAATGTTTTGTATAAAGGCAAACCGTACCATTACTTGGTTATGCTTTCTCAAAGCAAGTCAAATTTTGCATCTATGTACTAGACATCGATTTTTTATCGGCAAAATAAATATCACAGGTAATTTAAAAAAAAATACATAAATAAAAATAACGATAACTATAGTAATAATATAAGGTTTAATACTTTTGGTTTCTAAATTGTTCTACTTTTTTTTACATATGTTTATCCGTTGTTTTATATTTTTTAAAAATGGTTTAAGTTGATTTTTTTTGTTTGGTTAAAATTGAATGAGTTGTTCACTTATTAATTGCGTGACACGATGAGTTAATTGACTTTGTTAAAAAAGATGAGACGTGTGATAATATATGATGAAGCTGAAAGAGGAAAACGAATGACCTTGACGTTCTGAATTGTTACTATACATATAATGTACGACGAAAAAAAGAGCAAATTCGTAACTTCAAAAAAGAGAGCAAATTCATAACTTCAAAAGACGTTGAGAGCACATAGGAGCTTTGATGAAAGAATCAGTAATGGAATGGTGGTCGCCTGACCGAGACGATCAAAACCATGTAATTGTCGGTCGAAACTAGAACTCCGATAGTGACAGCGACAAACGGCGACGTCGCCAGCGGTACTAGATGGTGTCACTGCCGGCAACTACGGCTATAGTGGCAAAGGCACCCGAAACTTTTTTCCTCAAAATAACTATAAGAGAAAATAAATGGCAGACAAAGGCTGAAAAGACCAAAGACTGAAGTAGTAATTTTTGTTGTATTGATGAAAGCAATGTAGTATGTTTATATATAACCTATTGCCTATAAAAGGACAAAAAAGAATAACAGAAAAATATAGCAGAGGGTACAACCGTGAGTGAGGTGTGTGTGGCCTCTATGTGTACCACCTAATAGAATATAAAATTCTATCAGAATACAATATGGACTTATGTATTTCTATTAAATTAGGTTGGATTTGCTGGTTTGATTGGGCTGTTGTGAGCCTTTCTTTCTTCTTCTTTTAGCCCCTCACAAGCTGGAGGTTTGAAGATGTCAAGAAGTTCCAGCTTGGATAAATTAGAGTGAAATAACCTTGGAGGGAGCGCTTTAGTGAAAATATCTGCCAACTGATGAGATGATGAAACTGGTAAGAGGTGCATGAGACCAGCAAGTAATTTTTCACGGACAATGTGACAATCAATCTCTAAATGCTTTGTCCTTTCGTGAAAGACTAGATTGGCTGCAATATATAATGCACTTTGGCTATCACAATAGAGGACAGAACGCTTAGTAAGAGGAATTCTTAAATCACCAAGGAGGAAAGAGAGCCATTGAAGCTCACAAGTGGCAGAGGCAAGTGCCCTATACTCTGCTTCAGCAGAAGATCGAGAAACTATAGATTGCTTCTTGGCTTTCCAAGACACTAAAGAGTTGCCAATAAAAAAAATAACCAGTGATGGAATGCCGTGTATCAACACACGTAGCCCAGTCAGCATCACTGAATCCATGAAGCTGTGTTGAGGACTTGCGACTAAAAAATAAACCTTTTCCAGGGCATCCTTTTAGGTAGCGAACCACTCTCAAGGCAGCTTGAAAATGAGTCTGAGTGGGTGCTACCATGAATTGACTGAGCTATTGGGTGGCAAAGACTATATCAGGTCTGGTGCTGGTTAAATAGATGAGACGTCCTACTAATTGTCTGTAAGACAAAGGATCAGCTAAAGGAGCACTAGAGTCTTGATAAAGCCGCAAAGAATCATTCATTGGAGTGGAAGAGGGTTTGCAACCCATGAGGCCAGACTCTTTAATCAAGTCCAGACAATACTTGCGTTGACAGATAGAAATTCCTTTGTTAGAATGAGCCACCTCTATTCCTAAAAAATATTTCAATTGACCAATATCCTTTATATGGAAATGAGAGTGAAGGATGGTTTTAATTTTAGTAATTTCAGAAGTAGAATTTCCAGTAAGCACAATATCATCAACGTAAACAATGAGGGCAGTGAAAGCGGATCCAGTAACTTTGACAAATAAACTATGATCAGCATGTGCTTGAACATACCCAGAAGACAACAGTAGAAGAGATAATTTTTCATACCATTTGCGGCTTGCTTGTTTCAAACCGTAGAGAGACTTTTTGAGCTTGCAACAATGATTGGTAGGATGACCAGACAGTCCAGGAGGAATAACCATATACACGTCTTCTGATAGGTCCCCATGGAGAAAAGCATTGCTGACATCGAGTTGGTGCAAGTCCTAATTGTGGATTGATGCCAAGGCTAGAAGGACCCGGACGGTAGCCATTTTGACGACAGGAGAAAACGTTACTAGATAATTGACCCCTTCAATTTGTGAGTACCCTTTCTCAACAAGGCGAGCTTTATATCGTTCCACAGATCCATCAGGCCTTCGCTTAATTTTGAAAACCCATTTGCATCCGATGGGTTTGATAGAGGGCGGTGTCGGAACAATGTCCCAAGTTTTGTTCTACCTCAAGGCCAAAATTTTGGCTTACATGGCCTCTTGCCAGTAACGTTGGGTAACAGCCTCTTGATACGTCTTGGGTTCTTCCTCTCGATGAAGACACATCAGAAAGTGAGAATAAGAGGAGGACAAGTGAGCATGAGTGACAATAGACTCGAGAGGATACAAGATCTTTGAAGGGGATTGGTTATAATCCTTTGGAACAATAGCCAAATCACTGGAAGAAATGTTGCAATAATAATCATCAAGATAGCTTGGGCAAGTAGTGACCCGGGTTGAATGTCGCGGAGGTGGAGGGGAATTTGGTGGTGGTGGTGAGGGAGAGGGTTGATGGTGCGGTGAAGGAAGATCACTGATTTAGGATGGAGAAGGTAAGCTAGGGCAAAGAGTGGAATCTGGGGAGTTTATAGGCTCATGGTGAGTGGGTGATTCAAAGGGAGGGTGGTTGGAATAGTCTATTGCAAATTCTGGAAGGGTTTGAATATGAATTGGACTAGTGTCGTGGTCTGGGAGTACATTGGTAGTGGATGGTGAAGCTGGACAAGGTACTGAAAAAGGAAAAAACGTCTCATTAAATGTAACATTGCGTGATACAAAAATTTCTTTGTTGTTGATGTCAAAAACCACATAGCCTTTGGTTCCTGTTTGGAAACCTAAACAAATCCCACGTCTAGAGCGGGCATCAAATTTTTGGCGAGAAGGATTTGTTGATGCATAACAAAGGCAACCAAAAATTTTAATCATTGAAAAATCAGGAGGTTCTTTGTACAGTAATTCAAAGGGAGTTTTATTTTTAATAACAGGGGAAGGAACATGGTTGATTAGGAAAACTGCATGTTTAATAGCATAAGACCAAAAAGGTTTGGGAAGGCTAGATTGAAGCATGAGGGCCCTCTAGCTACATTAAGAATGTGTTGATGTTTTCGTTCAACACGTCCATTTTGTTGTGGGGTATAAACACAATTTGTTTGATGTAAAATGCCCTTTGATGAAAAATAATCTCGTTGAAAAAATCCAGGTCCATTATCAGAACGAATACACTTAATGGTAGTATGAAATTGATTTTCAATTAAGTCAATAAAATTTTGAACATGTTTTTGAACTTCTCCCTTTGATTTTAGTAAAACAACCCATGTAAAAAGATTAAAATCCTCAACAATAGTTAGGAAATATTTATGGCCATGAAAAGAGGGTTTAGAAAAGGGTCCCCAAATATCCATATGAATTAAATCAAATAAATTGGAAGATGTACTAATACTTGGGGAATATGGCAAACGTTTTTGTTTAGCTAAATAGCAAATGTCACAATTGTCATCAACATGTTTAGAAATAAAAGGAAAATTCATGTGTAAAACATTGAGACGTTTCTCCGAAAGGTGGCCTAGCCTAAAATGCCAAAGGTTGGCGTTGTTGATGGGAGGGGTAGTGAAATTACTGATGAAGGAGGCTTTAGGGGATGTCAAACTCGCATGCTGGTTGATGTCCAAGTGATAAAGGCCTTGTTTCAATTTACCCAAACCAATCGTCTTCAAGGACCCCATTTCCTATATATAGCAGTGGACACTAGAAAAGGTGAGAGAATAGTTTTGAGAAAGAATGAGTTTAGAAATAGAGAGCAAGTTAAAATTGAAATTGGGAACAAAAAGAACATTATGGATTATAAAATTTGGAGAGAATTGAACAGAGCCCGAAATATGTACAAAGACAACAGTACCATTGGGTAAATTAATTTGGACAGGTTTAATTTTAGAATAATTAAAAAAGAAATCTAAAGAGGAGGCAATATGATCAGTCGCCCCAGAATCGATAATCCAAGGAGTTTTATTTTATGAATGTGTGATAGGAATAATGTGTGTATTGGACAAACAATGATGAATAGGGATGGCATAAAAACCCGTACCCGCGGGTATCCGCGGATAAAATTCGCTACGAGTATTTAGTACCCGCAGGTAAAAGGTATCCAGGGGTAACGGGTAGCGGGTATTTTAATACCCGCCTGCTAACGGATCGGGTACGGATATCACACTATCCACACCCACGGGTACTCGCTACCCGGTTAGAAAAATGAAAATACAATTTTATCCTTAGTCTTTTAAATTATTTTTTTAAATTGTGGAACCCACAAACCCTAAAATTTACTTTTGAAGGGTCACACACAACGTAAACTCAAGAAATATGAACCTCTTCTTCTTCTTCTTCTAACCCTTCATAAGCCAACCTCTTCTTCTTCTTCTAACCCTTCATAAGTCACGTTGAACGACACACTGTCGCAGGGTCTCACGGTGCTGCTCAAAGCACAGATCTCGCGTTGCTGCCGCTCAAAACACAGATCTTGCATTCACGTCGCAGCCGCTGCCTACCACGTTGACGTTGTTGAACACGTCGAACACGCGTACTGGCGCTCTCCTGGGTGATCATCATCGGCGGCTTCGGTTTGTTCTTGGATCCCGACGGCCACCCATTCGTGAAGTTTCCTTCCCCTTTTTCTTTCCGTTTCTGTTTCGTTTTTCACAGGAAAAAAAGATTTGGTGGTCTGTGGTGTGGGGTTATTGTTCGAGCTTTAGGGAAGAAATAGTTGGCTACGGTGTGAGGTTACTCTTCGCTGAAGAAGAAGCGGCTGTCAAGAACTTCCCCTGCACTGTACCAAATGGGGAGGAAAAGAAAAAACCCTAAAAAGAAGGGTTTGGGCTTGGCCCATCTTAGGTTATGAAAGAAAATTTAAAAAAAAGTTTGGATCCTGGCCATTTTAAAAATAAAATTAATAATAAAAGAATGATTTGGATTTTTGGCCTGTTTCATAAAATAATTATTTGAACATTTATTCTAATTTTGTTTGATAAAATAATATGTTTTTTTTCAATTTAATTTAAACATTTTTTTAAATCATAAAATATTATTTTTTTTTTAAAAAAAAATTGTGGGTTGAAACGGTATCCAACGGGTATCCGCGGGTTGAAAAAAATCCGCGGGTTTTTTTTTTTATGCGGGTATCCAGCGGGTAGCGGGGCGGGTATGGATATACTTTTTCACATGCGGGTCGGGTTCGGGTATCATATTATCCAACCCGAACCCGACCCATTGCCATCCCTAATGATGAATATGTGACTGTGTAAAGGATGTGGTGCAAAAAACAAATGAAATACCAAGCTTAGAGTTAGAAACATGTATTGGACCAGTTGGTGAGGACACTTGAGTGATGTTGGCCCGATAGGGCTGGAGAGGACTTGTACCATCAATATCAGAAGGTTGCGGCTGGAGAAGGTTGATTAAAGTTTGATATTGGGCCTGGGTCAAGTGAAATCTGGATCCATTAGAGGATGATCCCTCAATGGAAGGGTTGTGGCCATTGTTGTTGGTTTCTTGAGCCGCATTGTTGGCAGACACAGCGTTGTCACGTTGATTAAAATGAGGACGACCCGGATATCGTGGATGACCTGGTGGGTACCCATGCTTGCCATAGCAAGTTTCAACAGTATGACCGGTGCGGTGGCAGTATACACACTTCTTGTTGGAAGCATTGTGTGCATTGTTGCCTGTAGGACCTCTGGAAGGAACTGGACCGCTACGCCCCTTACCAGAAGAGGTGAATCCGGAGTTAATGAAGGCATTTGGTTCTTCTTCTCCATGGGAAAGCAAGTGTTGACGCTCCTGTTGCACTACCATAGAGAAAACACGGGAAATAGGCGGCAAAGGGTCCATAAGAAGGATTTGGGAACAAACAACAGAAAATCGTTCCTCCAATCCTTTGAGAAAACGGATAATAAAGTCTTGTTGATGATATGTCTTGGCAGAACACTGACATTCTGAAAATGGGCGATAATTATCAAGCTCCTCCCAAAGGGTTTTGAGGGACGTGTAGTATTCGGATACAAGACAAGAGCCTTGCTTTATGCCATATATTTCTTCTTGGAGCTCTACAATACGGAGAAGATCACTTTGAGAAAAGCGATCTCTAAGATAGCAGCAACATTTCAAAATAAATGACACTTTGAGCAATAGATGCGGAAAGAGAGTTAAGGAGCCATGACATGATTAAAGTATTACAACGTTCCCATGGAGTGCACAAAGGATCAGTAGCAGTAGGTTTAGGGATAGCACCGGTGAGAAAACCCATTTTGTTTTTATAGATTAAGGCCATGCGAATTGTACGGGACCAAGAATGGTAGTTGGAGCCGGTTAGAACAGGGGTAATGGTAACAGAACTAGGCCCTTCACTAGGATGAATACAATATGGACTAGAAGGGTTAAGACTAGGATCTACATTACCACCATTGGCGGTGGTTTCAGATTCAGAGTGAGCTTCAGACATGACGAAGAAAGGAAGGTATTAGCAAAGCTCCAAGAGATGGAGCTCTGATACCATATAAGAGAAAATAAATGGCAGACAAAGGCTGAAAAGACCAAAGACTGAGGTAGTAATTTCTATTGTATTGATGAAAGCAATGCAATATGTTTATATACAACCTATTGCCTATAAAAGGACAAAAAAGAATAACAGAAAAATATAGCAGAGGGTACAACCGTGAGTGAGGAGGTGTGTGTGTGGCCTCTATGTGTACCACCTAACAGAATATAAAATTCTATCAGAAAAAGACAAAACTATACAATATGGACTTATGTATTTCTATTAAATAAGGTTGGATTTGCTGGTTTGATTGGGCTGTTGTGAGCCTTTCTTTTTTTCTTCTTTTAATAACCTTAAGCTATAGATACCAGTGAAAATTATATATGGGATTAATCTCCCTTGTGTTAAATATACACATAGGGTCCTCTATTTATAATAGAACAAATACATGTTAAGCCCAAAATACCAATAAAAAATAATAATAAAACAAATAAAGATAAAAGATAAATATAAAATAAAGATAATATATCTAACACTCTCCTGGTGCATACAAATCGTATGTACTAAGTTTGTTACTAATATAATTCATAAAGACTTAAGTGAAAATATTTGTTTCAAATGATACCAAATTGCGTTTGACCCATCCATATATGTTTTTTTTTTTCGTCATGCACAGTGGCATATCTCACAATAATTTAAAGCATCGAGGTTGCTCTTTTTCCTTTTTCAGGTGTCTTGATTGGAGAATCTTGGATTTTTTAAGATTTTTCTCCCATATTCATCCATGGCTTCTTTTACGGTTGTTTCTTTTGTCACCATTGCGTTTGACCCATCCATATATGTTTTTTTCCATAGAAAAGATAGTTTTTGTTAGTTTATTTATAGCCGTGTGTGGAAAGCGCCACCATGCTGCCATTAGCACCACCACAGTTCATCTTCTCAGGCAACCAAATCTCTATAGCCACCATGCCATCAACCTCCATGCGCGAACATCACGCCATTTTTATTCAGAATTGTAAAACAATCATCCACTTTTACTATGCACCTTCAGCGGCCATGGCGACCTACACAAAATCAGAAACACATTAAACCCTAAATCGCGCTACGCCTCCACCACAACCATGCTCGTTCAATCGCGACAATGCCTGTAGAAAAATCCAAACCAGAATCGTGATTCACCTCTTCGAACCCTAATCGCGAGTTCCTTCTCTCTCGATTCAAAACCTGCTTCAGAAATAAGAAAAGCCCAGAAACCAAATAGCTTAATTTGAGCCTCCACAACCAAAATTCGAAAGCCCTAACCTAAATCGCGTCGCAACAGCGAGTTCATCTCCTACATCACCTTCACGCACCCTAAGCAATTCTCCTCCATTTTCATCTTCTCCACAAACTCGAAGAACCTAATTCGCATTCTAGCTAACCACCATGGCCAATAAACATCTTCTTCGCAACAGCATCTTCTTCATCGCAGAAGAAACACAAACATCATCTCCATCAATCTTCATACCTACAAACCGAGAAGGAACCACAACACATAAATCCCCTCTAATTACGCCACCGCGAGCTTCTTCGTGCAATGAAAGAACCACCAACCGCCGCAGGTGAGGGTTGAAAACCATGGTTCGAGAAGGAGAGAGCGTCGCACCGCAAGCAACATTCTACAGTTGTGTGAAACCCTAATTTGGGTGGGAAGGAAATTATCACGTGATAGCCTCTCATTTGTTGAGCTTGCCATGCAATCCATAACCAGACAACTCATTCAGTTTTGGCAAGGGGACAATTACGCTATTAGCATTTTTATCGTCATAAGCAAAAATGACCAACTTGCACCATTTTTACAAAAGATGAGATATCTGTAAACATCTGGAAAAAAAAAATAGGATCACTTTGAATAAACCTAACAAACCGATTGATCAAAATAAGTATTAAACCTAAATATAATATAGTAATCTCAATATATTTAATTTGAGATGCTATAACGAGACAAATTTATACAATTTCTTTATTTCAACTCCTCTGATCATCATGGTGAAGTTATGAAGCATCTTCTCATGTAAAAAAAATTGTAATTTATACGAAGGGTCAACCATTTATACCATGTACCAAGCAAGCACGTATATTTGATAAATTTTCCAATATGTTACAGATTTCATCATTTTGAGGAAGCTGGTATAAAATTACATTCAGCATAGGTACTTCCACTAACCATGGCTGAAAAGAGAGAACTTATAAGGCAAATAATGACAAGAAAATAATAATAAAATTAAGCCACAAGCCACATGAAGTAGGTTGACCATAAAGTGACTGCAACTGACGCCAAAACATATGTCCATAGCATGATAACTGAACATTCACCTTCACCTGCTCCAAACAGCTGGGCAATGGTTCCTGAACATAGTTATATATGTCAAATGTAAAGTTCCTTATCTACTGTTACTACTGTCAAATTGCAAAGGTAAAAAAAGTAGATACAAACGATATCATATATAAAAATGCCATGAAACCTTATTATGTGAAGTGTATATTAATTTGTGCAAGAAACTCTTGTGTATGTTGTGTGTGTTTTGTATGATCCATGAGAGACAATTAAGAAGTGCATGTTTGATGATATTGTTATACCAATAGCCATTGCTGGAGGAAGTGCATATTCAAGGAGAAGAACAAACTGATACAAGGGATCCGGTTGCACCAAACCCAATTGAGTCGCTCCTTTAATAACTAGAATACCCAAAATTGGAAGTATGATATATCGAACTACTAATATTCCAATGATTGTACAGAATGAAGTATCTGCTCCCTTCAAGCCTGTTTCAATATTCATCCAAGAAATTAAGAAATTATTCAAAATCTGCCATTGCCAAAGAGGAGTAGAAACAAAATGGTATGGCTATGCAAGAAACTATTGCCTTTAAGGAGGTTTGCTCCCATTATAAGAGTTATAACTGGGATTGTAGCTTCACTGCATGTAATAACACAGTGTAAGGTTCAAAGTGAATTCAGTGATCATCAAGAAAAGTAAGCAATTGGTCGTGTGTTAGAGTTTTCCAAAGTACAAACTTTTATTCATTGGTTTCTTGGGATTTTTAATCTGAAAATCTTAGAAGTTTTGGGTTGCAGACATACCCCAACATGGTAACAGAGTCTTCAATCACATGAAGTGGCGCGTCGCTGCCAATCATGAGTTTATGTATCAGGGGAACCACCCCAACAATAAACCCAACAATCTGCATTACCAAGAACAATCTTCAGTATTTCACTAGCGTAAGTTCAGTTCAATGATGTCCAAGGGAAAAACATTATATCCTACCGATCCAATAGTTGTTGGTGAAAATACGGCTTTGAAATTGGAGTTGCCAAAAAACTTTCCTAATGAGTCTTTGATTTTAGCTGAGATTGATACCTGCAATGAAACATCCAAAACTTTTCTGAATTGTGTTTCTAGTCATTCAGATACTGTGAAGAAACAAAAAATGTTTGACCCTTATAGGGAGCTTTAGTACTCCTGCATAAGATAGAAACTCAACAATTTTAGAATCACGAGTACTTTCAAATAGGTCATGTTAGTAGTATGATGAATACTTCATATAAATTTTGGATAATTAACTGAAAGATGCAAGGTGATTCTTATAAGGGTTATTGGTAGCAACCTTCACTTTCTCCTCGGATTGATTTGAAGAAAGCAATAGGGTGTATGCATCATTATCAGGATTTTTTGGGTCTTCTTCCTCAGAGAGGAAATCTAGTATCTCTCCTGAAGCCTCCTGTGTGAATGAGCTAGTTCTATGTTCTTCTTTGGGAACTATACTTGCTGAAATTCTCATTATGTTGTAGACATAAATCCATATGTAAACAGCTCCAACCTACAGTTTCACAGTGAAAACCATTTCAGAAATCAAAAGGGAAACAACTATAGCCAAATAAAGTTTACCAGGTTTCCCAGTTTTGGTTGGAAAACTTCATATTTATATGTACCATTGTAATTTAAGATTTAACATGAAAGAATCTGATGAAGTTACAAACCGCCATAGAAAGTGAAGCATAAGCCATTCCGTATTCATAGCAGACATTGGAGTCTCCGAAAGGACTACCTTTGTCTTTACATATATCCGGGATAATGATTACAGGCAAGTTTCCTAAATTTCCTGTTCATGTTCATGTAAGTCTGAAAATAAGCTCAACATCATGATGTATCCGGCAAAAACCTATGCTACAGCTTTAGCAAAAATATGAAACATTTCAAACATAATGGAAAACAACAACCGGGCAACAAAAAGTTAGAAGTTTTTGTGGAACTTTCATGGATGCAATTTTATTTCTTTTTGAAAGAGAAATATTTGGACTCCCCATTTATAGCAAGAAGTTGTTGCGTCCACCTAGGAGGGATTCATTGAGGAAACACAAACATTAATGAGAAATAAACCTAATGGGTTAATGGGTTTTTCACATTTACCTATTTCTATCTAATGTGAGACTTGGACTCACACTTGGATTCTCAACAAATCTCTCCTTCAAAGGTAAGTCCCTTTCACATTTATATACTCCCCTCTAACGGAAACATATTCTCATCGTACCACAACCATGAGTAGTCTTTTGTATCGCCGTTCGTCTTAACTGAACTATCTTATCCGAATACCCTTTCCTAAGAAGACTTTCTTTGCAACATTAGTAGATGTGCATGTGCACACCATTTATGCTAATAGTTCAATGAAGCAGCGTTTTTATACGAAGGAAATTAAGATTCGAATACTGAGTTATAAACACTTAAACAGCCCAAACACCTAATGAACACTCAATTTTCTTTCTTTTATGTCACATCATGTCATACCAATAATTTATATTTCAGCTCTCTATATAATTCTTGGTGTGCATGGATTTCTTTCCTAAAGGTGTGTTGATTTGTAAGCACCTAATTGAAACACTCAATTTCTCAATATCTCGTTGTCACATACCAGTTTATCAACTATAAACTTTTGTTTTGGTATACACATGAAGAGGTGTTTCGTTTTCTGGTATAGACATCAAGATGTGTTTCACACCCTTATTCACATTTTAATTTTCAGAAATTAAGATTAGAGTGTTGATTTATTTACTTCCAAACAATCAAATACTGTCTTGACGAGAAATTATGATGTGATCTTTAATTGTTTATTAACTTTTTCTTGTAAATTAAAAAAATGAGTACATGCTACATAAACCATTCAGTTATCAAATTCAGTGGACTTCAACAGTGAAAGCAGCACATAGATTTGCATGTTTGGGAGAAAACTCTACCTGCAGAACAGACACCAATTATTAGTCCTTCCAAGTGTTTGGGAGGCCTTGTTAATTTTACAAGGATCCATCCTAAGGCTGAGCCTATTATAAACGTGATGAGGATATTGACGGGCATGAACCACCTAAACAACAACATAAGATGTTACTGATGAATCACCTAAACAAAACCTTAAGATGTTACTGATGAGTGTTTCGAGAATGAATTACAAGAAATATACAACATCAGTAAAATAAAATATGAATCCAATTTATACATAATAATAAAAAAAATGTTAGTGACAGATTTTTTGAGAAAAGAAACACTGTTAATAAGACACAAATCCAATCACCATATAAAAAATTCACACTATTTCTAATCCAAAACTTTAAATAACTCAAGAAGAAAGCAAAACCTCGATCAAATCAAATACTCACAGTGAAACAACATTCTCAGAAGTAATAGTGTCAGCCAAATTGCCACCCACCAGAGCAGGATAAAGCACGTAATGTACAAGCTGTCATCATGGATGAAACGCTGTTTTCAGCAACAAGATATATAATATAGTATGATATGCAAATGGAGTTAAGAAAAAAGAAGAAAGAAAACTTCATTAAGAATTCATGGAGTTACATTATTCACTTGTATCCTTGCATCTTTTCCCAATAAATTTATGTTTTCCAGTGCAAGAACTAAGCCAACAGCAGTGATTAGCAGTATTTTGATCACCGGCATGGATGCCACCAACAGAAGCTCCACAAGTCCCATTTTCACGATTCTTCCAGCAAAAATATGTGCTGATTACAAATCCTACACCCAAACAAAAGACTTAAGCAAACAACAGTAAAATAATAAACCACACAGATCTTGGAGAACACAAACTTTAGATCCAACTAGTACTATAAGAAGGTCCCAACAGATGTAAAGAGCAGGAAAAGTGTAGATTGCACTGATTATGGGTATGTATCACAGACAAAAGAAACATAACTATATGAATACAGAAGAGATAAACCCAAAAAAATAGTAAAAATAACAAAAGTCTACTAACAGACCAATGAGCATAACCAAGTTATATGAACAAGATGCTACTTCGTTCTATCGGAACGAACAGGGAGAAAGGCGCTGAAGTGGACAAAAAACTATGACCTGGCATTGATGCCCCCAGAAGACAACATGAACACGGATCCACATGATTGGAACGGGGACCAATCATGTAATAAAAAAATGAAAGACACAAACTTGAGAGCGAATGTAATAATCCTTTTTATTACTTTAATGCAGACTGTCAAAACCAGCTTCCTTAACCTGCGAAAAGATCTTCAAACCATGACAATGTAAGTGAAACAAAGGTAACAATTTGTCCCTGAGGATGGTGAATTATTATTAAGTATGAAAAAAGTTGATCGTTTTATTTGAAATGATAACTTATACATAGCAGGATTCTCGTTTCGTTACTCAAATGATTAACCTTCTCATGTTATCGCACTTACCCAAATGGTCAACCTTGTACTGTTCTCAACCGTAGAAATTTTCTAAAACACATGAAAAACACAAAATTTGATGTTGGATTACTTTTATCCTTGCAACCTTGGAACGAGGATCAACTTGGACAAGAGGCATGCCCCACATGTTGTGCTTTAAGTGTCTAAACAAATGCTCATTTGTCGTCTTCTTAGTCGATGAGAGAGATTAAACTATGTCTGAAATCTAAATAAATTTACTCAAAATTTATTCTTTTTTTCTTCCTAATAATAATAATAATAATAAATACTAATTTGGTTTTATTGGATCACTAAAAACTAAAAATGTTTATATGATTTTTATATTTTATAGACTTGCGGAATGATTAATATAATTTATGCTTAAGCCGAAAAAAAAAGCACCACAGAATGTCGAATTCACATGTGGGAGGGGAAGATGTAGGAGACAAATTGAAGTGTCGTGTATATACTTGCATAAATTCGCGACGGTGACGCATAAAAATTCATAACTTTTATATCTGGTATGTTTGTATTCGTCCTTCACATGATGAAGCAACCTCAATTATTGTCCTCGCCATGTCATTACGACATTAATGAAAATCATATATGTAAGTTTGAAACAATAATATCTTACCATAATATTCAGCATGGCATGTGAACAGGTGACGAGAGTCCTTTTTTTAATGGTCCAAACGAGATTTACTATTGAAAAAGGAAAAAATTTCATGTGTAAAAGACTTTTGGATGCTGAAGTTAGTAAAAGAGTTTATTAAGATTTATGAGAATAAATATAAGATATTAAGTAAATATAAGTGAGTATTTTTTGGAAAATATTATTTTTATTTGCAGGATCCATATGGATTATGGATTATATTATTATTGGTGAGTATTCATTGGAAAATATTATTTGTATTTATAAGATTCATATGAATCGTGAACTTATGTTATCATTGGAATAATATTTATCTTTATTATATAACGAATAGTTAATAATAACATAATGATATCTCATTATGAATAATAATCATAATATTAAATTGTCGAGATTAGTTATTGTACTATACTCCGATGACCGATCGACTAAGGAGAATCTAGGACCAAAACAGACCACCGACCGATGGTCAGACACACTAATCAGAAAAGATAAATATCATTAATGACCAATTAATATGTTTAATGACCATATTAAATGTGAATATACACTATTTATGAGTGATTGACAAGTCATATTGCACGAGAATATGATATTAATGAATAATTAACAAGTATTATTGAATTTGATTGTCTAGTTTAATGATTAATTAATGTGCTTAGCTACCACAAGCCTTATAAATATACTATTGACGTTCAGGTAAAATAACATTGATCTATCCTAATAAAATATAGACCTCTTTATAAAACATATCATCTGACTTGAGGGTCAGAGTGTCTTTTGTAGGTCAACCACCCATTGGAGGATTCCGCTCTCAGAAAGGATTAAACGATGGAAAGAGAGCAGAGAAGGAAGGAGGACCGACCCCCGGACCAATCCAATCGAAACAGTTATGATATGTGGATATTGTCCTAATAGACATAGGTTTGGAATGTTCCGGAGTGGAGAGACCTAACAAACCTTTTTGGGTTGTGCTCTTTAGTATGTCTATTCAGGTTGCTCCAATATTATTTGTTGGGCTAGGGTGATGATGTTGGTCAGGTTGGTTGGAGATGTGTACGGTGTCACCCTCAGGCTAAGGGCATAGGAGGCACTTGCTTCCTTCGAGTTTGTCTTGAGAGTGATGATGACTGAATGGTCCTTTGTAGGGATGGTAACGGGTTGGGTACAAATAATGTCTACCCGCAAGATGAAAACTCCACCCATAAACTGCCCACTACCCGCGTGGGTATCTACTTAAAAAAAAATTTATGGATATTTTAAAACTCGCGGATATTTGTGAATACCTGCAAATATTAAAAAATATATATATTTTATACATTTTTAAAATAAAAT
Organism: Vigna radiata var. radiata; assembly: GCF_000741045.1. Lineage (NCBI taxonomy): Eukaryota > Viridiplantae > Streptophyta > Magnoliopsida > Fabales > Fabaceae > Vigna > Vigna radiata. The sequence continues at coordinate 7,590,196 of NC_028361.1, read as the reverse complement.
TACAAAAAAAATTTATAAAATTTAATATAAATAAAATAAAATATAAATTAAAAATTAATTTTAATTAAATTTAATATAATAAAATATAAAATATTTTTATTTTAAATTAAATTAAATTTTAATTAAATTTATTATAATAAATATAAAATATTTTTATTTTAAATCAAATTTAATTAAATAAAATATAAATTAAATTATTATTTTCATTTTTTTCAGGTAATGAATATCTGTAGGTTGGATAATATAATACCTATACTTGACTCGTTTATAAGTAGGTATTAAAATACATGTAACCCGCGGTAGTAAATATTCGCAGGTGTTCACAATAACTTTAAGCTTTTGAGTGTTTTGCGTCCAACTATAACATTGTAGGATGAGTTTGTGTCGACTATGAGGTATCCTATCGCCACAGTTTGATGGGTGTTAGGTGTACTGAAGGTCATCAACAAGTCGATGCACCCTCTGGTGTGAATCCATTCTTCGAGGAAACCAAGTAGAGGCTCAAAAATAAGGTTGAATTAGGTTGGTGGGAACATCCAACTTAGTGAAAGCGTGCCAGAATAAGACATCAGCAGATCTTTCCTTGTCTATGAAGACTTTATGGACTCGCTAGTTGGCTATGGTTGTTGTGATGACCATTGGTTTGTCTTGATCTGGGTAGAGAATTCCTCATCAAAGAAAGTTATGGGTGGTAGGTGTCGTGGTGGGAACTGGCTTACCAAGTTGATACTTTTTCGATATCTTTTCTATGCTGCCTGGGAGCTTCCTCCCCATGTGAAACCTCTGGTTATGGTATGAATGCTTCCTTTTAATTAGACCAGGTTGGGTGGGATAATTTGTCTCTGTATGACAGGTTGAGTCATTGCGAGTTGCTGGTCTTGGGCGACCTCAGACCTTGGAACCTAGAGGAGCATGTTGGATTGCTCTAGCTATCCTCGACCTTGTCCTGCAAAATCGCCTTGTCCTCTGCCTCGACCTCGACTTAGGTAGTCGCTGCATCTTCAACCATTTCTTTGCTGGATGAATCAAGCTAGAGCCTCGAAGCGAATCAGTTTTTCGATGATATTCCTTAGGTGACGACAATCTTGGGTGCTACGTCTTGGTGATAGGAACACATTTTTATGGTGTCGTCCTCGGGGACGGACTGATGAGGCTCGACGAGTTGCATGCTTATTTGAGTATAGTGGTTCTACTAGTGTTCAATGAAGTGTATTGTTTATATCGGCTTATAGCTCAACCAATGACATGGTGGGCTTCTTTGTCCTTTTAACTTGTTTTCTTCAATGGCCATGTACTTGGTCACTTGTTTCTTGAGATTGTCCATATTGTTCAGCTTCTTTGTAAATAAGGGGTCTGAGAAAGGTTCAGGCTCAGGCTGTAGACCACAGATTAATGAGTGCATGATCACCAATGGAGTAAGGTTTGAGATCATTGTCGTTTTCATGGTGAACCTCTCAATCAAATGTTCGAGGGTCTTGTTTTCCTAGGGTTGCCGACAAGGTGGCCACCACTTTGCAATCCTTAAACCAAGCTCTGAACATAGTGCTCAATGCCTCAAAGGAATGCACCGAGTATGTAGACAACAAGTAGTACCAGTTTAAGGTCGTCCCGTCCAAGGTGGTTGAAAACAACTTGCAAAAGAATCATTCATCTTGTGTATGGATACTTACCTGGATCAGATAAGCTTTTAGATGCATGGTCGGGTCAGTCGCCCGTCGTATTTCCGAATATTGATGACAACCTCCTTAGGAATGCGGGCTCGAGCTACTTCTGTTGTGAAAGGATGAAAGTTCTTGACGTGGTCGATCCAGACTTGAAAATATCGGTTGTGCTTTTGGGGATCCCAATGTTCTTCTTGACCTATCCGCCTACCAAGGTCTCCTGTAGAATCCTATGACTCCATTGACTTTGTGTCTTGGTGTGAGCTACGATATTTATGCCGACTAGGCTCTTGTTTGGAGTGGCGATATTGTCCATGACTTTCTCTCGTTCTATGTAGGGATGACCTGCTTTGTTTTCTTTGAGTCTGACATTGAGGAGATCAATCTTGGTTAGAGTGGCAAAAGCATCACGAGTCTCCCTCATTTCAATGTCAAGCTAACCTTGATGGAAGCGTCTCCAATCTTCAAGACGAAGTAGCTTCTCGAACCAGAATGTGCAGCGAAATTGGAAGAATTATTGATGGAAGTAGTGCATAGAAGGTGTTCGATGAATTGTTTGGTGCGGTTTTTGGAGGAGTGTGGGTAGATTCTCTGACTCAGACGACCTTCTAAGGGGGAAGGAAGCTAGAGGATAAGTGTGCTAAGAAGGCACAAGTCAGTGAACTCGAAAAATAGTGGCTGGCTGCAATCCAACAACATTTCACTATATCAATTCAAGTTAAATGTACAAGGGATCAAGTTTCTCTTTTATAGATAAAGAAGAGTTTGTGATCCATGCAATGCAAGCTACTAAGTGTGCTTATTCTAAACGTGCTGTAAAAGAGAAGAAGCGTGCAAAGGAAGTCTTCCGGCTGGCCACATGTTATAGATGAAAAACATGCTGAAAGGAAGAAGAAGGTTGTTGTCTCGCTACCGTTGAGCGGTACCCGTGTGCGCTGAGCGCCAGGTTGACATACGCCTCTTCCTTGTTTCCTTGCTTGACAATCCTCAAGGTTTATAAGCATGGTTCTTACCCTTATTTAGTGACCTACAAAACAATGTAAATGGATTTAGAATATGCTAAAACTTTAGAAAGAAAAGATGTTTTAGTTTAAAGGTCTTTTTCAACTTCCCTTTCTTGGTGTTAGTGTGAAGTTGATACTTCTTTGGATGGTAAGTCCCTAAAGGGGTTGCCATCATTCCCTCCCTCTTTAAAAACGATCTGTCCTCAAATCAAGAAGAAAGAAGAAGCACAACTTTGTTTGTTTATTTTTCACTTGGGTCAAAGATATATCTACAAAAAATAGCAAAAATTAGTAATGAATGAGATATATGCAAAGAGAAGAAGATAAAATGAAGGCCTTTTGATAAAAAATTTATAAGAAGAAGTTTTGGTCTTTAATATATTTTTGGATTCACTTTGTTTTGAAAATTTCACATGAGAAAATGAAGAAACAAAGTGAGGTTTTGGAGAAGAAGAGTCAAGATATTTACCTGTGGATGAAGAAGTTAACAACATGCATACCTTTGACTCCTTTTTCTTTTCTTAAGAAGGTTGCTTTTCCAACCTACCTTCTTGTTTTCTTTCTTTTTCAATTTTTTCTTTGATTTTTATCTCATCCTCTTTCGTTTGTTCGAATGTAAGAGGAATCAATGTGATTTTATTTTCTATATGGAGGAAAGTTATTTTGTTGGTATAGTCATCATGAGTGGAACTATGATCATATTGTCAAGGCCTATCAAGTAGTACATGCCCAACATCCATTGGAACAACGTCACATAAAACATTTGATGATGCATATTGGTCTCGGCTTCTGCTAGAAACTTGGTGACGTAGTTGTACTTCGTTTGGGAGTTGCGAGGTTCTTCCTCCTAGGAGTTGGGTTGAGGTCACGGAGATGGTTTTCAGTTCTTTAGGTTGGTCAGCTTCTACTGAAGTTCCTAAAGCTCGTGGAGGTCCACCTATTGTTAGGCATGAAGGGCTTCGAGCTCGACATCATAATATTTGCGCTGCTTGTTGTTATGTTGGATTAGCATATACATTTGATGATGCATGGTCGTCATTGGGTGGGATTCCATCTTATGGGAAACTTGTGCTTGACTTCAAGTGGTGACCATGGGAATGTGAGATCGGGAAAAAGTTTTACTGAGGTTCCATGGTGGGTGCAAAATATCTTACTAGATCTTGAATGTGAACCTGTGGTCATGTGGTAAGATCTTGACTTGAATGCTCTTGATAGTCAAAATGAGATTTCTTGATAATTAGAGGAGGGAACATTTACCTATAAAAGACTTAAAACTTTCCGATGCTCAAATCAATAAGAGAGTTTGAGATTTATGAGTATGAGATATTGAATGAGTATTAAAAGATTTTTTCTTAGAAAATAATAATTGTATTTGCAGGATCAACATAGTTGTTAACCTTTGTTATCATTTGAATAATACTCATCTCGAATATATAATAACAAAATAGTAAATAATAACATAGTTATAATAACCATTATACCAAAATTGGTTATAATATATAGATATTATTTTATTAAATGTACTCATCATTATATATTATTGGAAAGGAAAATATTAACGCTTTGTTCCTTTGCACTGATTTTACTGTTTACACTAATTTGCGAGCGAGGAAAGTTTTAAATTTTGCGTTCGTTTGAACCGATTGCAAGCGATGGATTTGCGACGATTTGCGATGATTCTGAGTTGAATGCACTGTCTTCACCATCTCGCAAAAAGGAGAGGATTTCCGATGATTTAGTGGCAAAAGACCCATCTACCCTCTGTAATGTGAAAATTCCAAGTGAATAAAACTTGATTTTAACGTAAATTTGGTGCAGATATCCGGATACACTGTTGTTGTATCCGAATACAGTTTTCTTCACAAATTGGAAAAGAAGAGTATCCGGATAGATGGATTGCTGTATCCGGATACAGTTTTCTTCTGTAACCAACTCTCCCCCCTCTGTTCTTAAACAGTAAATATTATTTACATTTAATTAAAAAATAAACATTACTTACATTTAATTAAAAATCATTATTTATATTTGGTAAGAAATTATATTACAAACAAATACTAAATTTTTAAAAATATTTATTTTACTTAAAAATATTTTTTTAATATTTTAAAAATTAATTTGACTTNAAAATAACTAGGGGCATTTTGGTAATCTTTCATTTCTACCAATTAAACAAATTTTTTAATTCTATCACATCAATCAAATCCTACACTAATTCTCACAAACTTTACCCTCAAATCCACTCTCAATTACCCACAAATCTACTCAAAAAAACAACAACAAAATTACCCTCAAATCCACTCAAATTCACTCAAATCATCTCCTCCAAATCATCTCCTCCAAATCCATTCTAAGTGAATCTCTAACCCTATAGTTTCTCATTTATAATTGGAAATAATATAGTTTCTCAATCCTCATCTATCATTGGATATAGTACAGAAAAATCAGTGACAATTTAGTGAAACAAGTTATCATAATTAATTTTAAATAGTTCTGTGTCTAAAATCATTTATGAATACTGTTAGGTTCCGTTTTAGTTTCTCATTAACTTTTGTTTTCGGTGGTTTAATCAAAGTCTCCCTCAAACTTTATATATTTAATTAATTATAAGAAAAAAAATGTAGTAATACAAATTTAAATATATATTTAGTGATCATAAAACTAATATGTTTTATTTTAATTTTAGAAAATTTTCTCTTCGTTTTTTATTCGTGTAAAATTTGGATTTTTCTAATAGTAATAAAACATACAATTTTTTTTATTTTAATGTTTGTAAAAAAAAATTCTTTTGTTTTTAACTTTCTTAATTTAAAATTGTTGATTTTGGTCCTAGCATCTATTTTAAAATAAATAAATTATATTAGACAAATCTTAATATTTTTAAAAAGTTTTACTTCTTGACATCACAATAGTTACTGAATTATTTTTAGTAGTTATATAACTTGCTTTCATTGTATGTCATATTCGAATGTTACATGATAATAAAGATATAAAAGGTAATAGTTTTTAATTTTAGAAAAAGCTGGAAGGTCAAATAAATGTAAAAGGAAAAACAAAGCATTTATTAAGGCTACAACAAATCAATCAAAGAAGAATGAAGATAAATAAATGAAAAATCAATTTTGTGTAGAACCCACCACCACATAATGGTGGAACTATGTAGAACATGCACATTCAACACTCCTAATCCAAACTCAGACACAACATTTTACCTATTGATTGAGACAGAACAATAAAACAAAATAAAATAAGTTTAGTTTGAGTCAGAAATTAAAATACTGTGGATTTTGATTATAGGTTATACATTATTATCGTATCATGACTCCTTATTGGTTACTATAGTCTTGTCATTATGAAAAATCGGCTTAAGCAGAATAATGTATTAAATTCTTAAAGTCTTAGTTTACATCATAGTCTAGGTTTTATCCGTGATAGAAAGTGGGGCTATATTCTATTTTTGTATTTATATTAATTATTAGCACTATCCAACATCATAGTCTAGGTTTTATCTACATCTTCAGAAATTTTAATCAATATTTCCATATACAATCACCAAATGATACTACATAATTTAAAAACTAAACAATATTATCTCTTCCTTGAGGAAGAAAATGATGTAAGTCTGCAAATACAATGTAATGATTTCAATTTCGCTTTGTAACCATCTAAATGATCATGATTTCAAAGTACAATCCAAATTAATTCAATTTATTTCAGATTAGATATAGGAGTGTTTTTTAGTTTTTTTTTTAAACAGAGAATATAAATTAAAACTGAAGTGAAACTATATTTTGAATGTAATATAATATTTTTAGGGTGTTGCCTGGGTTCTGTATCTTTCTACTATTTTAATTTATTTCAAAAATATTTTACACTTCTCCACTATTTCTTTTTATTCCAAAAATATCCTACACATCTCTACCATCTTTAACAATCTTTCTCTTTCTCTTTCTATATTAATAGAACATTAGACATGACTCAAATTTGAACTTATTTGAACTTATGATATATTTTCTTAAATAAGTTTGATTCAATCTTATTTTCACGGTTGAATATATATATTTTTTTCAAATTACTTAATAAATGGTAAAATTTTGTTCTAAATTTCTAGATAAATGTTTATATACATGTGTGTTTTTTTTACATATAATATCTGTAATTTTTAACATTATATTATGTTCTAACTCAACGACATGTTTGACTTAAATAACTTGAATAAAATATTTAATTTATTAGATAAATAATATAAAAATATTATTAAATACTTAAAATATAAAAAAAAAGTTATTTGTTAAAAATTTAGAATTTATTTAGTTCTTTTGTCATTATAAAGTTAGTATAAAATAATAATAATATATCATTATTTACTATTAATATTATTATGTTTATTATTTTGTATTTGCATCTAACTTTTAATTTTATAAAATACAAATGGTAGAAGTACTAATAATGAAGTTTTCTCTGAATTTTATATTTTGTAATATATTATAAATTCAAATCTGAACCATGTGAAAAAGTGTAGATATTTTTGGAATAAAAAAAATAATAGAGATGTTTAAAATATTTTTGAAATAAATGAAAATAGTAGGGAGGTGGAAGGAGCAAGACTCACATCTTTATTATAATTGTAAGATCGGGCCCTCTTAAAAATTTCTTCTTGCTAGGTCCAAATGCCTTTTCTACATCCATCATCACTATATTATCCCCCACTTATAAAAAAGGTGTAAAAAAATAAAATGTTTTTAGAAAGATTCCAAAATTTGCTATAGTCCAAATATATTTTTCTAAAAAATTTATTTTGTAAACAAAAGATATACTTTATCTTTAACACTTTTTGGAAGGTGGACGAGGACACCCACTTTTTTTTTTAAATTATAATAAAATCTTTACACTTTTTTAATTTTTTTTATATTTTTTATTGAATATTTTGAAAAATATTTTCGAGTCCAATAAATCTTTTCAGAAGATTATAAAGTATGAAAAATATATTTTAGATTAAATATTTCAACACACTTTTAGATTTAAAAATATGTACTGAAATCGGAATAATTATTTTAGATTTGGAAATTATTTTCAAAATAGTTGTTTTTGATTTTTTTTATGTTCTAAAATAACTAAAAATATTTTTCAAAAATTGATTCCAAAATATGAAGAAAAAGAAAAGTTGACATAACGATTTCAGAAGTTGTTTTCAGATTAAAAAAATATATTTCTATACATTTTTTTTTTAATATTATGGAATTATACATATAGTAATATGTTTTGTTTCGGTTATGGGATCCAAGACTGAACACTCCAAGCTTTCTCTGATTTTTCGATTATGGGATCCGAGACTGAACACTCCAAGCTTTTTCTGATCTCCTGATCTTTTGACACACACGCCAAAGGTTTCTACTGATAAACCGAACGGTGGTGACCTGCAAGGAAACACTCCGACGCTTAAATCAGCTAAGTCACCAGGCAATCAAAGTGAATGTAATCAGACCAAAAAGTCATTTACCTATTTGTTAAGTCAATATTTATAGGCTTTAGGCCCAATTGTTGATTAAGTGCTTGTAACTATGGTATCTTCTGTTTTCTTTTATGTGATATTCGCCTATTAAGACCATTAATTACCTTTTTAACACTATCTTTACTACTCCTTCTCCGCTCAATCATGTATTCACTTTCTTGACTCCCGACCGATCCTCTATTACCCTTTGTCCCAGACTCGACCGACCGGTCACCCCTCCTTACTACATTTTTTAAAATATCGTATTCAGAATGCAATTTTTATATTGTTCAAATTCAAATGTTTAAGAATCTTACCAAATGTCCAATTCGAAAAAAGTATCAAAAGATGCAGAGATTTTTATTATAATTTTTAAAAGGGGTAATTTGGGGATTAGAACTTTTGTGGCACTCAGAAAGTAAAAAGGAGGGTGCAGGAAGAAAAGGCCATCTTGGCCACAATACGAACCAAGTTCTAGGCCCAAATTCTCAGATCGTCTCGGATTCCTGGCAGCAACGACGTCGTATGGTCAACCCTGTTGTTGCGCGGCGCGTGGCGCGTGTAATCAAGCACGCATCAAAATCTGCCGCTTCCACCAGCAATTGGTGTTGGGATGAAAATTCCAGCAAACCGTGGAGAAGAGGGCAAACAATTAGGGCTTCTCAAATTCATCAAACCTCCGTGTTCCATTTTAGGGTTTTTTTTTTTATCCGCTCACACTGCTCCATTGCCCTTGAATTGCAATTTGTACAGGTAATGCTACATTGCACTGTTTTTTCCAGTCTTCCTTCTGCTTTTTTTTTTTTTTTTTCTTACTTCGAATTGATTTATTCTGTTCTCTTGAGTGCCTGCAAAGAATTTCGTAAGCACATTTTTCCGTTTTGTGAATTAGTTCCGTGGTGCATGTTTCATCTTAGTGGCGGTAATTCGACCATGATTGTCTGCGCTCAGTAGGGTTTGGTTCATGGGGTTTTAAACCGTTTTTTTTTCTCTCTCTCCTTGTTTTTTAAAAATCCCCTTCTGTGTATTTTCGGTGCCTGTGTTTTGAGTGTGAGCTTTTGATTTTTTTTTTAAATTACTGTAATGGGTTGGTGTAGGAGGTTGCTGTTTTCTCATGCACAATTAAAATTGGCAAATGAGTGATGCAAAAGAACACGAAGAGGCTGCCCAGGGCGAGCCCTCGGTCGTGGAAGAGAACAAGGTGTTGGTTGATACAAAGGATCGAGTTCAGCCTGAAGATGCCTCTGCTGCTGTTCCCGAAGAGGAAGCGTCAAACCTTGTTGAAAATGGGTCAAATCATGTTGAAAGTGAGTCAAATCCTGCTGAAAATAAGAAGGAAGAGCCTTCCGCTGCCGAGCATAAAAATGTGGAACCTGAGGTTGTTTCAGAAGGAATTCCACAAGAGGATGTCCAAAATACTCTTCACTCTGTCCCATTAGAGGCTCATACTCAGGTTTTGGAGACGACTGAATGTGAAGAAGCGTCTAAAGCGAAGGGGGAAGCTGAAAATTTTCCCACAAGTGATAAGAAGGTTGAGAATAGTGATGATATTCGTCAGAATAGTATTCATGATGTTGGAATGGCTGTGGAAGTGAAGCCTGAAGGCTGTGGAGTGATTGACAGTAAAACTTCCGACAATGGTGATCCAATGCCTGCAAGTCATAATGAGCCTGCTATATCACAATCTGCTCCTGCTGATACAAACGCTGAATTTGTGAATGTATTAGAAGTTGAGAATAAGGCTGATGAAAAGCAAGCTATCGATCCTGCTGATAATGGGAATTCAAACTCAAAGCACTTGTCTTTCTTGGATGCTGACCATTCCTATGATGGTAATGAGTCAGGAACCGAGGAGGAGCAGTCAGCATTCACGAAGGAGCTTGAAAACTTCTTTAGGGAGAGGAGCATGGAATTCAAACATCCCAAGTTTTATGGAGAAGGACTAAATTGCCTCAAGTAAGTGATTCATGTTCATTTAAACTTTTTCTTATTTTTAAATAAATACACTAGTCCATAGTATGATGACTTTGACATAAAGCTTACTTATGGATGGATATTAGGTTGTGGAGAGCTGTAACGAGATTGGGTGGCTATGATAAGGTATTCATTTTTCTTATTCCCTGTTGAATCACTTACGCCAAATTATGCAGCACGTCTTGGATGAATGATTAGATACAGTAGAAGTTCATTGTAATTTCACATGGATGTTGCTGGTTTAACTTGTTGACAGTCTTCATGTGAGCTGTCTAGCTATCATGTAACATGATTTTTTTGTCACTTCTATGGATTGCAAGGTGCCAGCCGTTGGAATAAAAATGTTATTTGTCCTAGTAAAATAAAGTGAACAAATGCATACATACACATATATATGGTAGAAGAGACTACTGAGTGGTGAGAATCTTAAGTTTTAATAAGTAATATGACATATATATTGCAATTGAAAAACTGGCTGAGTTGTTGTTCATTCCATCTACCTCAAAGTGTATTTACAGAATACACATTCCTTTTCTATGGAAGTCAACTATATAATCAATCCGACAACCAATACCTTGAGTCTAGTTAATTAATTCCTAACAGAATATGGCAACAAAACCATCTAATTAAGGAAGAGTAATATTTACAGGCTGTACACGTTAACTTCACATCAGTACGTGTCATACTCTGTTATCATTCTGTAGGTATTTTATATTGCTAGTGTATAGTATGAAACCAAACATGTTAGAGATGTGATTTAAATACATTAAATAGGGAGATCTGATATGATTTCGTAGGGAAATATCTTAACCAAATACTTTTCAGTTTTAGACATTGATTTTGTTTCTTATTATTGGATATTTTTTCATTATAAATAAGAATAGTTTTGTGTATAATACATGTATTCGTTATATTCCTTCTCGGTTTCTCTTTTCTCAACATGGTACCAGAGGGGTATTATCATCTTTGACCTGTTTTTATCATTAATCCTGTCAACAAAATATAATTCAAAATATACTTAAAACATCCTACATTTTTAGATTTAAGATTCCTGGTATCCTAATTGTATTGATGATAGCATTCCTGTATAGAAATCTTAGATGATGCAGTTTCTTAGTCGCGGGAAGATACCAGCTTGCCAAATACTTACCTAATAATCCTGTAATCTGTTTTTGTGATGATGCACCTGACACTTTGTAAATCTGTCTACTATTTTACTTATAAAATTGTTTATTTTTTTTCAGTTGTTGAATAGATGTCCTGTATTTACAATTGGATGAGCAAAATGTTTAGGGGTTGTCTTTTGAGCCAAATTAACTTTGGTTACTCTCTAAGCTATTAGATTGTTTATTTATCCTTTGTTTTGATGTTTCCAAGACACGCACCTAACTGGCTTATATTTATAAATAGGTGACTTCATGTAAGTTATGGCGGCAAGTGGGAGAGTCTTTCAAACCTCCGAAGTATGGATTTATCTTCTCTTTCAATGTCTTTATCTTTGTTTATTGCTTTGAAATCAAAGTCTTCTTATGTATGCATATTTTGTATTTGTCTTCTGTGTAGTTTTTATATCTCTTCTGTTTGTTTTGCCAAGCATAGCCTCTCTGGAATGGTAGTATCTATTGGTACGGGTGTTGTGATAATTTGAAGTGTTTTTAAAGTTCTAAGTATGGATGGGAAACAAAGAGTGCTGGATGCATGTATTGAACTGTGAATGGTTGATTTACGAAGCATATTAGCTTAGCTTTGAACCAGCTGTTTGTTTTCAATATTTCAGAAATGGTTTACTAGTGGGCTTCCAATATTTCCTCACTGTTTTGGCTTTTCCCCAGATCCTATTCAACTGCACCTTCATTTTCAATTTTCTTTTCCTTTTCATTGGGAGGTTTGGGGCTGGGGCGTCTGTCAAAAAATTGTGAGCTGTCTGATTGGAATTAATTATAGATAATATAATGTATAATATATTAACACAGTGCAATGCTCTCAAACTATGCAGGACATGCACCACCGTCTCATGGACTTTCCGGGGATTTTATGAGAAGGTGACTACTATACATATATTAGTCGTAATTCAGTTTCTCTTTTTTTATTAATTGCTTTCAATAATTACACATGTTTTATATGTGTACTTGGTTGTTGTTCTTTTAAGGCTTATAAGTAGGCTTTTTATATGTGCTTTAATATTGACATTGGTGTAGATAATAAGCATACTTGAATTGCTTTTACAATTTGTTTACATTGTTATCGGTCTTTTTCTGCTTGTTACGATGGTGACATTCATGTTACAACGCTATCAGAGAAGATTTCACACCATTTACATAGTTTTCTTGTGCCCAAATTTTCTATTAATTTAGTAGTTAGCATTGACATGGGATACATGTCATATTTGTTTGCTTTCTCAGAGTTACCTATAAACATCTAGCCATGCTTGTTTTAGAGGTTAGAAAGAAACAAAGGCTTATTTCATTATTTTTCCTATTTGCTAATGTATGAAAATTGATCAGATATTGTGCCTTTAGAAGTATAACCTTCATTAATGCTATTTGTGATATCCTACCCCAGGCACTTCTTGATTACGAAAGACATAAAATAAAAGGTGGTGAGCTAAATGTGCCGATTTCTTCTCACCCAGAGCCAATAAATATTGAAAATCAGGTAATGTGTAATTTATACCTTTGCTTTCTGTTTCATGAGCAAATATAAGGCCCATTCTCATAAAATTCCCAGATATGAGAACGGAAATTATTGGAAAACCACATTTGACATCCGCACAATTTCACTGATTTTTTGCATTTGGATTTTGCTTATTTTGTACTGTCACTCTCTGTCAATTTTCCTGTGACCGTTAGTTTATTGCCACTGTTTTAAATGATGGGCAAATTCAGGCTTCAGCATCAGGTAGAGCCCGGAGAGATGCTGCAGCACGGGCTATGCAGGGTTGGCACTCGCAACGTCTCCTAGGGAATGGTGAAGTTAGTGACCCTATTATTAAGGTCTGGAGGATTTTGGATTATGGCTTTTTGTTCCTTGAATTTTTTTCTATTGTCTGTTACTCTGTTTTGACCTCCATATAATTGTTTAATACTTTTCTTTTTCTTAGGATAGGAATTCCATGTCTGTGCAAAAGCGTGAAAAGCAGCTTAAAAGCATCAGTATGTCTTTCGTCCTATTGCTTCCATTTTTAACAGTATAGCAGATTTTAAACAATTCTCAGAATTGGATTATCTCCTTATTGTCTCAGATTTGCACAAACGTAAAAAGCCATCTTCACCTTACATGGATAATGCAGTCAAAGCTGCACGCAGTAAACCTTCTAAACCCCAGTTAAGACCGGTTACTTCATTTTCAATCTCTTTTCTTCTGTTTTCTGCGTATTTAATTGTTGTTTAATTAATTACTGAAACGTTTTGCAAACCAGTTTCTTTACTTGAAATTAGGAAGTGTTTACTTTGGGACTTTGGTTTATCTGCTGACTTGCTCACCTTTGTTGATTTGTGTGGCTGCTAGATTGGACACAACTGTGATTGATATAGGACCTCCTGCTGACTGGGTAAAAGTCAATGTACAAAAAACTGTAAGTTCTTTATCTTGTGATCAAATAGCATAAAAGCCATGTATATAGTTATTAATTACTGATTTCGATAGAAACTCTTCCGTGCAGAAAGATTGTTTTGAGGTATATGCTTTAGTTCCTGGCCTTCTTCGGGAAGAGGTATGCATTTCTGGTTCATATATTTCTTCTCTGTATTAATCTGTGTTATGATGAAAATTAAGCATATTACTTTTTTATTCCCCTTCAATCTTTACTTCAAATTGTTCCATATCCAGCCTATCAGTAGTTCATGAGCTACATAGGACACTTCAAAGATTATTGGTTTAAGTTGTGATCTCAAGAAATAGCTATTTCATAAAAGTCACTTCTCTTCTAAAGAAAGAAAATAATACTTCATTCAACTTTTTAGAGATTTTGATTCTGGCAGATGACCATCAAAATTAAAGCTGTCAAAATGGGTCACAATCCGCGGCTCAACTTGACCCATCATAGGTTTGAGCCGGGTTGGATTTCAAAAAATTGTATTTTTTTTGTGCAGGTCAGATTTCAACCCGGCTCATTTAAACTCGGCTTGTGCGGGTTGAACACGTGGTGGGCCGGGTTGGCCCACCAACCCACCTACCTAATTTTATTTTATTAAAATTTAATTTTAATTTTATAAAAAAAATATTTATTATTATTTTTTGGTTGAAAAAATTATTTAGGTTCTCTATTTTCAAAATTAATTAAACATCCATGTTGGAAGTGAAATTTGGGAGGGAAATTTGTTTAGGTTTGAATTATAGAAAGTTTTTAATTTTTTTTATTTAAGAAAAAATTGTAATTAAGTGAGCCATTGAGCCAATCCATTTATTCACCAACCCGTGATGGGTCGGTCCGGGTTCGAATTTTTTTGACTCGTTAATAAACGAGTGGAGTTGGGTTGGCTCACTAAGTGATCAACCCGTGATGGGCCGGGCTAGGTCGAGCCAAGTTACTCGTTTTGACAGCTCTAATCAGAATTAACTTATAAAGTCAAAATTTGTATTCTATATTTTCCTTTTAAGTCCAAATTTTGCCTCTGTTGAATTTTGTTAACTTTTGATGCAATAAGGCTTCAACATTAAATGCTTTACAATACTAAAAAACAATACCGAAAATCTGAAATGGAACTATGGATGCTTTTTTAAAACCAGGTTCATGTACAGTCAGACCCAGCAGGACGCCTAGTCATAAGTGGTGAGCCTGAGCATCCCAACAATCCTTGGGGTGTGACACCTTTCAGAAAGGTATATTTAACTTTCTTCAACAATGAAAAAGAAAACGTCTTGCTTTGAAAATTTATATACTACTGCTTTTGTTTCAACTTTCAATCTGTGTTGTTTACATGTTCTTACCATCAATGGTCTGTTCTTGCTGCTATTATAGTCATCATACCAAAACACTGAAGAATATAAAGTGAAACAACCATCCGTGTCTGTAACAAACTATCACTTTGCTTCATTAGACTTGCGAGTTTATTTTCTAATATTCCTAGATGTTAGTAATTGTACGGTTATAGGTTTAGTAATACCATCCCCATCTAAACCCCATGTTTTTGGGTCTATACATCATTCTTCAGGAATATTATGTCATATTACTCTTCCCTCTCACTCTTAAACAAGGAATTCTATGAATTCAGGTCGTCAGCTTGCCCTCAAGAATTGATCCTCATCAGACATCGGCAGTGGTGACGCTGCATGGGCAGTTGTTTGTTCGTGTACCATTTGAACAATCCGAATAGTGGTTCCTTTTGGTTTGATGACTTTCTCTTTGACCATGATATATATATGTAGGATAGTTGACCCGAAAACCATTTACAAGAATTATTTGTCTGTAAAACTCATGCCAATTTCTGGCTTAGCGTAGCATTTATTTCAAGCAAGTTAAACTAAAAATCATGTACAACTGTTAACGGTGTTAATACGAGCTAGGTAGAATTCTGTATTTGTATTTGCTGGGGAGGATTATTGTAACTTGCATAGTGAGATTACATAAAACTTTTGACATTTTATGTGTCGCTGCTATTGCATTTGATTTGCTCTATGTACTCCTCTCTACAGTAATTATTTGGTAGCTTTTTTTCATCATGTCATGTTTGAATGAGAAATTTTAAAATTTTTCGAAAATTTGAAGTATGAATTGGTTTAATTTTTTTACTATGCATGGAGTGGTGCTATACTCGGACCTAGGGTTTATGAGTTGGACTAAAAGGTTAAGTTGAGATGGTATGAGGAAAATATTAAGTTTGTCGTGTCGAACGTTAAAACAAGTTTATTTGACTAAAGGTAAAAAGGAATAGATTTGGATAAAAGATTGGAACAAGTTCTCTTAAATTGAAAGATGATCTAAATGATAAAATTGAGTTATCCAAATTTTTTTAAAATAAAATTTTATTTTAAAAGAAAAATTAAATTACATTATCTAAATCAGAACATTAAAATATAAGATATTTTAATTAGTTGATCCAAACAAAATATTTACAAAATAAAAAAATAAAATTTTAAATAATTTTAACAACATATATTTTAATGTTTTTAAATTGTTAAAATTACTTAACAATATCTAACAAATAATGCATATAAATTGAATTCAAAAGTTGAATAACAATATATTCATGTTTAAGAATGAAAGACTTGTATTTTCAATAAGTAATTGATTTTAAATCGCACCAGAGGAAACTCAATATAAAACTAAAAAGGATAGCCACATAAAAGTAGTAAGAAAACGAACTATCAACGGATATTTTTGTATATAATTTTACATTTTCTATAATAAAAAGTTTTCTTCCGTACTTTTTCTTTAATTTCTCAATAAACTATTATTAAGCACTAGGATTGATAAAATTGAAAAGTAAACCATGTTCCCAATTTAATGTCCATGAAATTAAATATAAAAATATTTGGTTAGAAAAACCCCACGACATGCCTTATCTTTAAACTTGTAACATAATAACAATAATTTAGTCAATTTTAAACAAACTCCTTACATAAATAGATGATAAAGGTCAACAATATTACATGACTAAATAACACATGCATTATATAAATAAATAAATAAATAAATAAATAAATATATATATATATATATATATATATATATATATATGGATTTGGTGCATTTTTTCTATTTACTTGTGAGAACCGTTATTTTATTATTATTGTTTAGTCAAGTTCCTAGCTCGTGGGAAGAAAAGAATAAGAAAAAATTGTTTTAAATTGAAATTTCGTTTTTCTTGGGGAGGTATTTCTTTAATTATGATATATCGACTTTCGATCCATACATAGCAAATGTAAGGTTGACTTTTTTTATGGTCAATAATGGTTCTCTTCCATATCATGACATTTTTGAAATTAGGTTGTGTTTCAATTGAATTTGTGGTAGAATTAATTGACTTTAAAATAAAAGTTTCACAACCTCAAATTCATGTCACACTTTCAAAACGTTCACTTTCAAGATGCAAAAAAAAACATGCAAACCTATATTTTTGTAGAAATGGAGTAATTTAAATTTTATTTTGAGATAAAAAAATTTATTTAAATATGTAATTTTCTAGACATTTTATTTGAATTCAATGTACTTTCATTATTTAAATAATTTCTCATCCCTTTAATGCTTAAGTTCATCTCTCAATTATTTTCTAAACACTTAAATTTGGTTAATTTACACGTATGAAAAATAATAAAATAAAAGGGAAATCTATTTTCACATAAAAAAATTCACACAATAATTTTTCAATTGATTTGGAATATTCATCAACTTTGTCAATGACTCATTTTCAATGAAAAACCGTATTAATTAATGACTTTTAATGTATTTTTCTCTCTCAAGCAAATTTTCTTGTATTAATGACATTTGTTGAATATAATAAAAATTATGTATATGATTAATTTCTCTTTTATTAAATAAACAGATAGAATATTGAATTTATAATAAAAAGTATGAATTAAACTCAAAATATAAATATAAAAAATAAAAATAATATATTTAACGATATTCTTTTTCTAATTCAAATAATTAAGTAAATATTGATAGTAATCAGTTTTTTAACTTTGACCTAAATCATTGATTTTATGTGAAATAGACGTGTTTTGACTCCTTTATTTTAAAATAATTTTTTTGTCTCCTTTACGTGAAATTTCATTTTTAATTTATCTTCCATAGATGAAACCATTCCATACACGTGATTAAATTGCCAATGATGAATTTCTTCTCTGATGCAATGCAGTATACAGTAAAATCATATTCAATTTCAGTTTTTTTAAACTTTTAGTACTTTGTTTTTCGTTGTTCAGTGTGTATTTCTGTTCGGAGATACCTAAATGCACTTTTAACCGAAAGCAGATAATTTTCTTGCTTTACACAAAAACATTGGAAAAAGGGCAAAGTACACACAAAACCTTATTCAAAATCAAACATGCTTTCAATAACTCGGTCATGCTATATATATAAATATATATTCTTTCACATCGATAAAAAAGAAAAAAAAAACCATGAAGATTGTGCCAAAAGCATCTAATTATTTAAAAACTTTGGCGCGTATAATAAAGGTTAAAAAAATCATTAAACATTGTACTATAAATGGATAATGTTTTGTTGTTACTTTTCATTATCCTTAAACTTCAAATAAGTAGTTCAGAAGTCGGCACTCTTTTGAATATTTGCATGTTAGTTTGGAATTGAATAAGTGAACGCATAAATTGCTCAAAGTATTTATGTCAAAACCAAGCTCTTCTTTTAACACAAACAAAGCTTGTTTCCACAGCTGAAGGAATAGCCATTTCTTCTTTTAACACAGACAAAGGTTCTTTCCACAGCAATTTAAATAGATTGTCCGAAAGATAAGGCACTTGTTATGCATTGTAAGGAAAAATCAGTTTAGTTCATTAAATTATATTGCTGGTTTCAATTTTATATATGTTAGAAGTGGGTTTTAGGCCTAACTCAACCCCATAAAACCATGTTAGAAGTGGGTTTTAGGCCTAACTTAACCTCACAAAACCGGCTTGCAAAATGAGGTCTGCACCCCACTTATATATTATAAATTGGTCTTATCTGTAGTCGATGTGGGACTTCCAACAATATATATATATATATATATATATATATATATATATATATAAAATATTATCAAAGATAACTTAATATTAAGAATTATTCTTTAAAAGTTAATGTATAGTATAACTGATAGTTTAAGAAACGGATGGTTTTTTCTGTCTATGATTCCAAAGGAATTGGTCGAATAGTCAAACTATCGGATTAGACCGAAGTTAATACTAAACATTATTATTTTAAGTCTAAATCAAACTATTACTTAAATTGAGCTGTAATTAAGCTAATGTTAACTTGAAATTTATGATTTCGAAATTTATAAATACAAGTTTGTAACATTGTGATAAGTTGGTTATATTTATTATATATTTATTATTAATATGTCAAATCCTAATTGACTTTAGTATTTGAGTGATTTTTTGTACATGACTCCTAGTTAGATCTAACGGTAAAAAACATAAAATGAAAGAAAAATTATAACCAATTCTTGAAGTTGAAAGACTTTATCAAAGAAAAAATTTGAGTTCAACCCTATAAACCGAAACAAGTAATTTAATTTATCAAATTGGTTTATAAGATAGGTTTTTCCTTTGTCTTATATTTAGTTGATATAAAACTTCTTATTAACTTCTACGGGTGATTTATATACATATCATACGTAAACATTTATGGATGTTCCGATCAAATATACTAATATTAATAGTTTAGGAGTTTGTTGATAAAGATAACATAAATTTTCAACGAAAACTGTGGATTAGCTACTCTTTTGGAAGATTAGTGGATGTTTTGACAAAGTTTTCTGTAGAGATTAAAGGCAGCACAAATCTGCATAATAGGTCTCAAAGTTGGTTATTATGATTAAAGGTAAAAACAAGAAGGAAACAATATTTTAACGAAAGAGAGAGAGAGAGAGGAGGGAATTGAAGACAGAATGAGAAAAGGAAGGCACTACTGAATAGGTAGCATAAAAGCCAATTATTCAAAAGTCAAACGTTGTTAGACTAACAAACAAAGCTTGAATAGGCATATTATAATGCATGCTACGCAACTCATCTGCGGAATCTCACCAATTTGTTACTCATATCATATTCTTGTGGCGCTTTTAGTCACCTACTTTGAAAAAGAATACATGACATTTTTCTCTTTTGCTTATTAATTTCCCCTTACCCTACCACACCAATCAATCATTCAACACCCTTCTTCTTTTTTTCTTTATGCCTCCTTCCAATATTTAAACATCACACCCTACGCCTCAAACTCCTTTGTCTTTGCAGCATCACACCAAAACACTACACATTTCCAACCTTCTTCCTTCATTCTCCTTCACACCACCACACCATCATCCAACCTTATATATTTCTACGCCAAACCCTACAACATGGGTCATATGAGTTACAATAGGGTTAGCAGTGGGAGAGGATCATCATCTTATTGCCATGGAAAATGTAGAGGGTTTAGGTTAAACCTCAGAAGGCTTTACTTCCTGCGTCTCAGGAAAAGATTCACCTTCTTGCTCAGGCTCTTTAATAGGTGGAAACTCTCCTATTCTCAGGCTCTTCAGCTTCTGAAGAAGGTTTTCCGCAGAAAAAGTGGCTTCAAAAGAAACTACAGCAACAGCAGCAGAAGTGGTTTGGTGAGAGATGAAAGAATCAAAGGCCAATCTGCTTCTGGGCTATCATCTTATGGAAGGAATAATTCTTTCTATGCAGAAGCCATTGCTGATTGCTTGGAGTTCATCAAACGAACGTCTATTTCTTCCATGGACCAAATCCAAGACCCAGTTGGTCATATTCAAGATAGAAACTCTTGACTTCTTTTTTTCTTCTTTTTGGTAGAGAAAATCATACAAAGTATTAGCCTTTTTTTGTTTTTACTTTCTGGGTCTCCTCTTGATTGTTATGAATTTATCTTTTTTTTTTCCTTTTTTTAGGAAGAAGCATTGATAAGATAAGATATAATTGTGTATATATTGATTTCCTCTGAAGTTTTGCATCGGTAATGGGTTATTCTCTCTGTGAACAAGTGTGAAAATTGTCATATAACGTGTAAATATTCTTCTTTCAGATTATAAATCTCATTGAATTACAACATTACAGAAATGCAGCTATTTTTCTTGTTTTATATTCATTATATTGTATTAGCAATGATTCATATGTTTATTAAAAAAACTGACTCAACCTCTTTTTAATTCACAAGATTCAGATACAAATTTTTGCATAAAAAGTTGAAGTCTAATTTCATTCAAATTAGAATAATATTATGATAGATTTTCCCTTCTTGATTGCACGTTGCAACGTCTGAACGAGTCGTTCTTCTTAGTTGGAACGTTTGAAGATTCGGAAGCTGGTATTACCGTATTACCACCTAACACTAAAATCTTGTTTTTGACTAATCTAAACCTAAAGCAAGTCTAAAGAGAAGATTATTGTTGACATTAGAAAGATGGAGACAATCATATCCCAGAATTTTTAAAGTTTTAATCTTTTACGTAATTTAATATATATACACATGAATTCCATTGTTGGGCATATTAAAAAATGAGGAAAATTTGTTTGCATATGGGTGTTGATGGTGATTAGATATCCACTAATGCTTAGCTTTAGAGGTAATAAAGTAGGGTTTTGTTGGTGGGTCAGAGTGTGGCTGCTATGACAAGGCCATGTTGTGTCTAAATTGGCTTACAGGTTGGATCTACTTACCGACCCTGTCCAAAATAATATGGGATTTCAAATTCTAAAACCGACCATTCTTCCACAATATTGTTTGATTTAGATGCTGTGACGACATAGGTTTTTTGTTTTCTTGTTGGTTTAGCAGTATCCTGTATTATTATTATTATTATTATGGTTCTCATAATAATATTTAAAACCCTAACTTCAAGTAACTGTGTATGGTCATTATCAACTTCTTTCAATCATTGATTGAATTAAAAGTTTCATTAAACATTTCTTATCTTCATCATAAGTTTTCCATGGTAATTGGATCTTATCATGTCTATCCATGTAAGGAATGTGGTTTTTTTCTAAAAGAAAATAGATAATCCATGTTGATTTTAAAATAAAACTTGTTTCTTGCAGTACTTGTAAAAGTTATTTTATGATCACCTTTTGTTGTAATAATGCTTACGAGTAATTTTTCGCATTTAAATACGTTTATGAAATGTTGACTTTTGATTTACATATCATTGATGTTTTTCTTTTTACAATTAATGAACCCGTTCTTTTAGCTGAAATCTTAAATTATTATGAAGATTGATTTAGTGAATTTGAAATTGATAATATAAATCCATATCATTTAGGGATTCATCTATTTGTTATGCATATTTCTTTTTTTAATTTTACCCATTTTAATATATAAGTAATCATTTTTTTCAAAAGTACTTTAGAAATTTTATTCAGTGACATTTTTTTTAAATGTAACTATTATTTATTTATTTTTTTAAAAATAATTATTTTTAAAACTAAAATAAGTGTCTATAATAAAATAGTTACCTAAAAATAAATAAAAACTATCTACCATAAAATTACAAAAAATATTTATATTTATTTTTATAATTATAATTTTATTACTTTTTATTATCATGAAAAAATAACACATATGTTTAACGCTAATGCTTTTATTAGTTATAATAAAGATAAAAGTGATATTTGATCTGTAATTAATGAGGTGACAAAACTGTTATCACCTTTATGAGTAAACTTTTTTTTAAAAAAAAAAAAAACCTTTGGTTTTTGGTTATTTCCTTGAAGGCGTGTAGTTTTTCAGGGTTTTTCATGTATAATGTGATATGATTATAATTGTTAGACTAAGTTTATTTGTTTGTTGAAAGTATTACTGTTTTTTTACGTGCAAAAACAATTTTCCAATAAATTGTATATATGCTTTGAATGGATTGTTCATATTCATAAACTACAATAAGAAATGAATTATGTTTAAAAATTGTCTACTTTTTTGTACCTATTTAAGTCCACAATTAAAATTATTACTCTTTACCATGATACAATGTGTACAAAGATAGAAATATAATTTTTTTTATTCTAATATCCCTATTTAAATAAGCGTTTTTATATATTATAACAAAATTTGTCAAACACAATTCATTTATTTATTTTTTTAACTAGTTAACATTATTTGATTTATTAATTTAAATATAAATAATTGACACAAAAAATAACAATATTTTGACTCACTAATATTATTAGTTAATTTTCAATTTTTAATTTCACTAGTTAAACAAGTTTTGCAATATAATTAAATGAGTCTACAAATATATTTATTGGACGACTATATTCATACACTAATTAAATGATTATAACAACAAATACTAGACGAGTATATTTATACATTGATTAGACAAAACTAACAATATACATTGGATAAGTTTGATTATACAAAAATTAGACTAGTTTTTCTACCAACTAATTAAACAATACACAGTACACAAGTCTAAATACACAATTATTAGACGACTTTAACAATATACGAGTGTGTTCGTATATTGATTAAACAAGTCTAGCAATACATATTAGGTGAGTTTATCCATATATTAATTAGATAAGTCTAACAATATATGTCACACGAGTCTTTTCATACACTAATAAGAAGAAGGTAACAAAAAATTACACGAAATTGTTAGATATGAGTATAACTAAAAATATTAGATAAATCATTTACATGTTGCTTAAATGAGTATAACAAAAATTATTAAACAAGTTTGAGAATACATTAATTAGATGAAAAAAGAAAACAATATTAAACAAGATTATCAATGTATTGATTAAACAAGCCTAACAATAAACATTAAACAAGTTATTCATACATTTATTAGACGAATATAGAAATACACACTAGACAGATATTTCCACACTCAAATTAGACAAATCTATTAATAGAATTTAGACAAGTCTATTCATTTATTATTTAGATGAATCTTACAATACACATTATAAGAGTTTGTTTGTACATTGATTAAATGAATATAGCAAAAACTATTATGCAGATATAATAATATACATCAGACGAGTCTGTCCATATATTGATTAGATGAGTATAGTAAAAAGTATTATATGTCATTTCATACATTGATTAGATGAATATAATAATATACATTAGACGTGTATGTCTATACTTTGATTAAGCGAGTATTGTAATAAACATTAGACGAGTTTATTCATATACTAATTACATTAGTCTAATAACATGTGTTAGATGAATTTGTTTATATATATATATTAGACGAATCTATTAATACATATTTTTATACATTTTATAATTAGGCAAGTCCTGTAGTAAATATTACACAAGTTTATTTATATATTAATTAGACGAGTCTAACAATACACATTATGAATGTGTCCATATATTGATTAGACGATTCTAATAATCATATTGAACAAGTTTGTTAATTAATTGATTAGATATGCATAATAATTCACATTACATAATTCTATTCATTAATTAATTTATATTTTTAAGGAATCAATTCTATATATTTTTTCATATTCTTTATACTTTTAAAAGTGTACTCTTTCTTTATATATATTTTATTTTTTATATTTTTATAAGTATATTAAATTCTAAACCTATAAATTATTTTAAGATTGATTCTATATATTCAAAATTTAATCATAAATTTAAAAATATTTATTTTTCTTTTCTTTTAACAAATACACAAACTAACATCCCATGCGTAATCATACTTTTAAAACTAGTTCAACAACAATAATTAAAACTAGTTCAACAACAATAATTAACCGGACTTGATCTTGTAACCAATTTGGTGTATGCTTACATACTAACCTAATCTATATTTTTCCTCAATAAGATTTATCTATCACTAATTTTTTATTTTATTATGTAACTATGTTTTACCAGTTTTAAATTTTATTACAAATTATTTTCTTATAAAAATGATCTCAAAACCCTTCATCACATGCCAAATAAATACACTAGTCACTTTGCTGGTCAAATTTTGACTGGGCAGAGGAGAAAAAGAGAATGCTTAATTATGTAAAGAAAGACCGAGTTGTTTTTTAAAAAGTAAAACGAAGAATGAGCTTTGCTAATATTTTTATTAATTATTAATAATATAAACAGAACATGTACCAAAAAGAATAATATTATAATAAGAGGACAAATTTAACTAATTCATCATTATTTTTCATTCCCTTATTGTTTCGTTTCACACGCAAGTCTTGCAGATAAATTAATTAATACTCTCCCAAAATTATAATGTATAAACAATTATTTCTATGGCAAAATGTGACATGCATTTGATAGTGACTTTCACATTGGAAAATGTGATCGCCCTATAGATTTCCTCTATAACTCTCTCATTCATCCCACTAAATATATAATTTGGTAAAATAAGTGAGGAAATATTACATTGATTATAAAATAATTTTTTATTAGATTTATAAAAGATATAGTTTCAAACTCTAAAAGTAGAATAATTAATAAAATAGTTTATATTAATAAAGACAAAACGAATAGTAAAACATGTACAGAAGTTACATACTAGTCATTGAAACAATCAATCCTCTTTATTATTAATAGTTATAGATTAAAGATTTGAAATATTTTATATAAAACAAACCCATCGATATTTCCACGATGAAATAAAAAATAAAGAGAATAAAATATTACATTCGATCCACGAGTTTTAATTGTTTATTTGATTAAAGGTTGTATGATGATTGTATTGCACGAATTAGGATTCGAAACTCCCAAAGTCAATGCAGTAGTAGCATTCTGACTTGAATGAATTCACCACACAAGAAAAAGAGATTAAATAAATGTAAAAGACAAATCAAATGTGTTAAAAATTTATTGTGATATTTGTAGTTAAAAGATTAACTTTAGTTAAGGAATAATCCATTTGATAATTAACAAGTTTGATAGCAGCGATTTGTGGATGTGGGCGTAAATTTCACACGCCGCGTAACAATAAAAGAGTTTGGAAATAATAAAAGAATGAAGGGAAAGGAGGGAAATGAAATTTAGAATTTGCCCTAATAATCATAGCTGGAAGAAACTGCTAACGAAGGCGCGAAACTTGATCCGTGTTGGGTACGCTTCTGCCGCCATGGGTGACATTCAGATCCATAAGACCAAACTCTGCATCATCGGAAGCGGTCCCGCCGCCCATACTGCCGCCGTGTACGCCGCTCGCGCTGAGCTTAAGCCGGTCCTCTTTGAAGGATGGATGGCGAACGACATCGCCCCCGGCGGCCAGCTCACCACCACAACTGACGTTGAGAACTTCCCCGGCTTCCCCGACGGCATACTCGGCGGAGAGCTCATGGAGCGCTGCCGGAAGCAGTCGCTGCGCTTCGGTACCGAAATCCACACCGAGACCGTCTCCAAGGTCGATTTCTCGAACCGTCCTTTTAGGGTTTTTACCGATTCCCGCACTGTCGAGGCCGACTCCGTCATCGTCGCCACCGGCGCCGTCGCCAAGCGCCTTCCGTTCCCCGGCTCTGGCGACGGCCCTGACGGCTACTGGAATCGCGGGATCTCCGCGTGTGCCGTCTGCGACGGCGCCGCCCCAATTTTCCGGAACAAGCCCCTAGCGGTGATTGGTGGCGGGGACTCGGCCATGGAGGAGGCGACGTTCCTTACTAAGTACGGTTCCGAGGTGTACATAATTCATCGGAGGGACACGTTCAGGGCCTCGAAGATTATGCAGAGCAAGGTGATGAATAATAGCAAGATCAAGGTGATCTGGAACTCGGTGGTGGTTGAAGCCTATGGGGGCGGAGATAACAAGAGGGTGCTTGGGGGACTGAAGGTGAAAAATGTGGTTACTGAGGAGGTGTCTGACTTGAAGGTATCTGGTTTGTTTTTCGCAATAGGTCACGAGCCTGCGACCAAGTTCTTGGACGGTCAGCTTGAACTGGATTCTGATGGCTACGTCGTTACCAAGCCTGGGACTACGAAGACCAGTGTTGAGGGAGTGTTTGCTGCTGGTGATGTTCAGGACAAGAAGTATAGGCAAGCTATTACCGCTGCTGGCTCTGGTATGTTATAGTTTTATTTAAGTTGGATATGGATGTTTGTTAGACTGACATTGATATATGCGTGTGTTAATGATCCTGGATTTGAAACACATTCTTATGTTGCCAATCTTGTTATTTTAAGGTTGTGGATTTGGCTTTTATTTGGTATGCTCCCTATCAAGGATTTTCATTTAACTAAGATTTGCTTGTTTAAAAGATGAATGTAATTAATTTCGAGTCATTCAAGAATTTGATTTAAAATGGAATATGTGCCTAAATTAAACTCGGTCATAGATTTTATAATGGAGTACATGTCACAATGAAAGGAATTGATTTTAGTAGTTTGCCAAACAAGTAGTAAGTTCTTGAGTGCCCGTTATTTGACTGACTAGTAAGCCAAGTTAGCAGAGTTTTTTCTCAAATGAGGCAGGGTCGGTTCAAGAGATTATTGGTGTACAGCGGTGGAGTGAGCCATCCTAGTCTGTAGGGTATATTATATATGATTACAAGTATTATATAGCATATGTGTGATGCTAGTTATTGAAATGTATTGATTGATTTCGATGCCCCATTTTCTTCATCTTCGTGTTCCACTTCTATCTGGCGATGCTTTGATTTAAGGATATTTAATTTTAACTAAGTTTTTGTCTTAGCCTTTTCCTGTGCCGGATATGAGATTATTGTATATGAGTAGATTAGTGTAACACATATTGAGAAGACAATAAATCAATTATGGTGGTTTGACAACATAATATAAAGAATGCCATTGTGGAGATTGATGAGGACTACATCACATGGATTTTATCCTTGAGGAGAGAGGGGTAGAGGGACAGCAATAACGATATTTTGAAGAAATTGTTACAATGAATCTTGTGGTGTTAGATATCCCTAAGAATTTGGATTTTTGACAATCCTAATAGCGATAGGTGATCCGTGTAGCTGGGCTAACCTAGTGGGATATGATTTATCATTAACAAACTATCTAAGGAAATAAAGAACTATTTATTGTAACCACAATACCTTTGTCAAGTTATCTTTGATAAAATGCCCATCAAGTTTAACATATTTGGTCCGATCATGTTGTATTAGATTATGGACTAGATTATGGACACGTCAGTTATGAACACTGAACAAGGCCTTCACACATACCTTGAACAAGAGCTCAAAATTAACTGGAACGAGATATTCTGTCATTTACTTCTTCAATTTACCAAACTTTCTCCATGACAGATACACTTCCTAGAGTTGATTTTTTTTTTTTTTCAATAACAAAACCTAGAATTAGTATATATCTTAAGGGTCAAATTGTCTTCTTTCTTGAATAGTAGACCCCCCTTTCTTGGTCTTGACTTGAAATACTGAAGAAAACTGTTTGCATGTTTCTTGGGTCATGTATGAATTGGCTTACCACCCTAACTATATAATCAATGTTTTCAATTTGTGGAGATTGCCCAAGCACTTGGTATATCTTCTTCCACCTAATTAAGTATTGGTACAATACATCTTTCCATTCAGCCATCCAAATGACTTCTTTGCAAGGCCTTTATGAACGACCACCATTTGAAATGTGTTTTCCTTTGTGGCCCAAATGGTCCAGAGTCATCAACGGACATCCACCACTGCCACAACTCTCTTGCAAAATCTAAAGAAGAATCTCCTGAATTGGCAATGGCTCATTGCCGTGCTCACATATTAATTCATCATTATTTCGGACCCTGTTAGATAGTATGCGTATGAGCTCAACCATCTGACTTGTGCTTGTATCTACCCTGCCATTCACGTGTCTTTACTTCGATCCTTCCATGACCAACCATCATTAATTCTTTATCCCCACTCTCTGGTAGTGGAAACTCCAAAAATTGAATTAAACTATAATGACAACCCTGTAAATACCTCACCCATCCAAACTCGCAAGTACCCCAAACTTTCGTCCTAACAACACACTTTTAGAGTCTGCTACCCCAATAAGATCACATCCCTCCACATAACACTTCCCAATCTTTTTCTCTACCATGGGGTTGTGACCCCAGAAACCTGGCTTACCAGGCGACTTGGCCTGTTGATTTGGACTGGTTTTCAGCCGATTCAGACTGACCTGTTGTGCAGCCAAAATACAAGCTGACAATTTGCATGCCCAAGCCCATTTTTTCTTTGTTATTTAATAAATTTTCTTCACAATCACACATAAGATAATAATTAACATGTATTTACAACGTCTATATATAAAATTATCACTATTGTCATTTTTTCGCATTATCATACTCTTTCGTTTAAGTAGTATGTATGAATGTTTGATACCACACACATACACTTAAGTATTTTAACCTCTTGTATTTTTATTTATTCTATTTTTATTTGTGAGATCTTACTCAATCTACATTTTTTGACTAAATAAATAAGAGTGCAAAAGAAATTAGTATGTAGAAAGGTTTGGGATGGCCGATTTTTCATTTTGGTGAATTAAGTCGTTATGTTTTAAATTCTACTTGCCGCATATATTATTATTTGTAGAGTTTAATCCATTTTGATCCAGATGGGTCCTGCATAATCAACATGTCTAAAAATATAAGATCAGCTTGTATTTTCATAATAGTTACCAATTAGCTATAATCTAATGCCTTATGAACTCATGGTTTTAGCTTATTATTTAATTTATGATGCTGAATCTGGAATTCCTTTTTTCTTGACATAACAGTTATGCTAGAACGTATGCATTAGTTATAATATACTATTTTACAATACGTCCTTCTCATATATGTTCCATTCTACTTTCTCCATGCTTCGTAAGTCCCTGAGATTTGGTTCTCTTGCTTAATGTTTTTCTTCTCGTCTTTGCTGTCATTAGTAGTGTGGTGAACTGTAAAAGGATTCTAAGTATGTGACTGCCCTTGATTTTCCAGCGACCTTTGGTTACTCATGACGTAACTTCTTCCTTCAGAAATATTGATATGATGACCATACGTGTTTCGAAGCTTTTAATCCTTGTTTAACTATGTATGTAGATATTTTCAAACTTTATTTGTTACTGAAGTTATATCAATGAGAATATTTGTTTATTCATTGGAAGAGGATAAATTGGAAATTGTTAAATTGTTGTCATACGTATTTTGAATTGCATTTGAATTGAAAGTAATATATACCAATGTAAAAAAGTATGCAGTTTGCTGTCTTTGGCTTCGATAGTCATTATTGCCATTGCTTTTAAAATTTACACTAGAATTGAATTAGAAATCAGAGTTATTCTATATGCTTCATTAACATTTTTTGTTCAAAGGATAATGCAAGTCGTGTCACACTATTGCAGGATGCATGGCCGCATTGGATGCAGAACACTACCTGCAAGATGTTGGTGTTCAACAAGATAAGAGTGATTGACTAGCTTCGGAGGGTCCGGAGTTCAGAAGAAGCTTAATCAGAAGTAATGTTTAATGAACATAGGAGAATGAAGAAATCTGTCTTCTTCCTGTCGAACCTTCATTTATGGGATGCTATTCATGGTTTCGTTGCATAGAAGCACTTGCAATATTTTTTTAGCAGCTATGCTCACGAACATGTATAATGATTATTGGGTTTATGTTGCTTGCATTATTCTGAACTATGAAGAAAAATATAATAGGTTGCTGATTTACAGGAGTAACTAACGATAAAAAAGAGAACTCAAGAACATAATAAAAGGAAAATAATAAATGAAATATACATGATTTCTTATTTGTTGTTAATAGAAGAAAAAAAAAGACAGCCAACCGATGACAAAAAGAGCACAAAGTTTTAGAAACAAAGAATAAATAGTTTTAAAGTTAATGCAATGATTATAACATCAAGATTCTAAATGATTAACATATAATTCAAATCCATGCTTTTAATAAATCCTATTCTAAATGCAATCAAACTTACTCTGAAATTGCACATCTAAATTTATAATGAAAACCAAAATAGCAGAAGCAAATATTAACAAACAGCAACCTAAATTTATATACAAAAATTAGAAGGAATGTATATACAAAAATTAGAATTAACAACAAAAATCTAAATGCAGAATCAATTGAATAATAAATTTCAAGCTATAAAATGCATAGAACAACTTGCCAACTTTTAAAAAATATGGAGTACAACTAATTCTCACTTTATTTAGTTTGTCAAGGCGTTTGTTTCAAGAACGAATAGAAGATTTTAAAAATCTAAATCAAATTCAACAATACAATTTTGTATTTATTAATAAAACAATTTATGTAAAAATATACCATAATTTTATTTTATTTTTATTTTTTTTAAACATTGAGACATTTTTTTTTCTGTATCAACCTCCACTCAATCGGTAGTCGCGAGATTCAATTGGTTTAGTACAGGTGAAAAATGAGTTCTAACATGCTGTTTTAGAGAGGAATTGAAGAGTAAAGTGATGTTTTCCTCTCTAGATATAACTTCTGTGGTATTTTCTGTGTGCAGGTTGAAGAGTTGAACATCTTATGCACCAAGAAGATGAGTTATGAAGAGTAATAGGGTCGACCAGGGACAGACCAAGCCGAATGCAACAAGAAGAAAAAAACATTCCAAATACTATACTATATGACTAACTGAAATATAAACAGTTTGCGGGATAAAGATTTAGAAAGAAAAACTTACCTGAGTGTTCTTCTTATAACTCTCTTTCTTTGAAAAAATTTCCTGATCTCTTTGTAAACAATGACGGATAGCTGCGGCAATGACAATGGAATAAGATTGATGGTGAAGGTCAAGAAGGGTTGCTTAGACTATCTGGTAATAGGTCCTTAACAAAACATGGGAAGAATTTCCTAACATTGTTCCGCACTACCAAATTCATCCCGCCCTAAAACCAACTCTCTTTGTCACATTTTTTCATATATATTTTTTTTGTCACGTTTTGATAAAAAAAAGCTTAACATATTAAAATACAAAAGTTTTAAAAAATTAATTTAACTTTCCTCTTACAATATACAAGTCGAAGAAGTATTGTTATGTTTGGAATTTTTGTAATATGTTGACAAAAATAACTCATGTTTTTATTGAAATATTAACTAATATTCAAATCTCTCATACATTTTTATATTTTCAATCAAATTTTTATTAAAAATATTTGTATTATTATATATCTAATTTTTTTATTTTATTTTTCAATTGAATATATGGTATTTTATTTTGTTGTTAACTTAATGATCTAGGTAGTAATTTGCATGCCTATGCTTACATGTCCTTATATAAAAAAATAAAAAATAATTTAACTAAATTTTAAATTTATTGTAAATATGAGTATTTTTAATTGAATTTCTATGAAAAAATGTTCTAAAATCTTCATACTTTTATATGAGTTTGCTTATTTATATACAACTAATATATTAAATATGGTTAGACATTTTAACGTATGAAATGAATTCCATTTTATTTATTGATTATAAATTGATTAGATAAAAATATAATACCAAGAAATTTGATTCGAGGTAAGCATGATTTTTAAAAAAAAAAAAAAATCTTTTACGACGTACATATAATGTATGTAATGATATTTTAATTCTGATATTATGATATTTAGTCTTATTTTTTAAAAAAACTAACCAATTTTGTTTCTCTTCAAGTTCAAAGAAAATTTTATTTATATATAAATCTTTACAAAGAAATTTGTACAAATTAATTTTTGTATTAGAAAAATAAAAAAAATTACAAACTAACATATGACACATTTTTATTTATATAGTAGTAAAGAAATCATTTAACCTAAATAATAATATGAATGAGTAACCTATAAAAGTTAACCTCTCAATAATAAATGTTTTTGTGAAGGTAATATACACAAGTATAGTCTCAATACTTCCTCAACCATTCATAAAAAGTTTCTAGAGTTAAATATTTCGATTTGAAATACATCATTACTAATAATTTGCTTAACAGAAACAAATTTAAAGACAAAAATTTGGAAAATGTACATACCGTATTTTATTTGGGAAGGAACAAATTTTTTAAATTTTTTAAAAAATTAGGACTAAATTGAGACAAAATAAAAATATAGGGACCAAATTGAAACAAACGCAATGACACGTGGTTTGACAGTGACACGTGGCACTGTCAGTGTCACCTCACACTGTCACTGCTACGTGGCATAATGTCAACTTGACACGTGGCAAATTTTTATTTTTAAAAGAAAAAAAATAAAAAATAAAAATAAAAATAATTAAAAAATATATTTAAAAAATTCAAAAAAATCACGAGCTGACACGTGTCACCCTTTTTAACGGTGTTAGTACGGAACTAACGACAGTGACCTAATTGCTTCAATTTTTCGAAAATAAGAACCCAATTGAGAAAAAGAAAAAAGGAGGGACCTAATTGAAAAAAGTCACCGAAAATAGGGACTATCAGAATGATTAAACCTAAAAAGAATTACTGTCATAATAGGTTGAATATATTATAAGGTACTTATTTGCTACGTCATAAAATGCATATATCTACTCCCAGTTTGTATGATATAATATTTCATCTTTGTACATTATAATATATTATTTTTGTACGTTATAAAATATGACTTTCACTTAATGAACAAAAGAAAGAAAAAAAAAACACACCCAAAAATATCAAAGAAAAAAAGAAGAATTCAAC
The DNA here is from genome assembly GCF_000741045.1 of Vigna radiata var. radiata. Taxonomy (NCBI): domain Eukaryota; kingdom Viridiplantae; phylum Streptophyta; class Magnoliopsida; order Fabales; family Fabaceae; genus Vigna; species Vigna radiata. The sequence continues at coordinate 7,556,840 of NC_028361.1, read as the reverse complement.
AACATAATAAAAAGAAAATAATAAATCAAGCATACCATGATTTCTTGTTTATTGTTAAGAGCAAAAAAAAAAGACGGCCAACTGATGATAAACTGAAAGTGCACAAAGTTTTAGAAACAAAGAAGTATAAAAAGTTTTAAAGTTAATGCAACTATTATAACATCATGATTAACTACAATACAATTTGAATTCACGCTTTTAATAAATCCTATTCTAAATACAATATAATTTGAACAAGTGAAAATATAAAAGCAATGTACAAAAATTAGAACCAATGTATGTACAAAAATTAGAATTAACAACAAAAATCTAAATGCAGAATCAATTGAATACCAAAGGCTATACAATGCACAGAACAACTTACCAAAACATCATAATCAAAATACTAATGCAATTTGATTTTAAAAAGTATCGGAGTACAATTAGAAATGATGGCGTGCAGTAAGAAAAACTCTTATTAATTATAATTCTCACGTATTACTTTGTCATAGCTTACTTTCTAGTGTTTGTTTCAAAGACTAATAGAAGATTTTAAAAATCTAAATCAAATTTAACAAATACAATTTTGTATTTATTAATAAAACAATTTATGTAAAAACATTGAGACATTTTTTTCTTTATCAACTTCCACCCCCACCCAACCGATAGTCGCGAGCTGCGATCCATGACGTCGCTAGTAACAATGTTCGTTGTCAGAACCATCGTCGATTGAAGCGAAAGCTCTCCTCTTCCACAACTCATCGCGCGAGACTTGGAAGTGCCCTCGTCGTTCGAGACACGTCCTCAATGTCGCCAACGAGGCCCATCGTCGTCGGCGCCTACAACGAAAGGAACCCCTTCACCATGGCTCAACCCTTCTCCCTTGTGAACCACAATGGCTTGACGCCCTAAGCCTCGCTGTCGGAAAACACTGTCGGCGACCCCCAAATACGTGTGACCTTCACTTTTCGTCCTCTTAACTGCGACTTGATGGCCGCCACAACGATGGGCTCTCCTATTACTCCCTTATCTATTTTCCGTTTCGAGTGTCGGGGATGAGTCTGGGTGATGAATGATGCGTGAAGGAGGGAGACAGAGTTCCCTCTGTTAATTGGTTTAGTATGTTTCAAGTGAAAAATGAGTTCTAACATGTTGTGTTAGGGAGGAATTGAAGGGGAAAGTGATGTTCTCCTCTCTAGATATAACTTTTGTGGTATTTTCTATGTGCAGGTTGAAGAGTTGAACATCTTAACAGATGGTGATGGACCAATAAGATGAGTTATGAAGGGTAATAGGGTAGACCACAGACAGGCCCAAGCCGATTGCAACAAGATAAAAAAACATTCCAAATACTATCTCAAATGACTATATGGCTAACTGAAATATGAGCGGAAAAAACAAACGAGACTCAAATGTAAGCAGATGACCATAAGCTACTATTCAGGAATTACATATACTTGTAGGGTTAAAGATTTAGAAAGAAAAATTTACCTTGTTGCCTGAGTGTTCTTCTTGTAACTCTTTTTCTTTGATGATATCAGAATCCTTCAAAAAAATTTCTTGTCTCTCTATAAACAATGACGCCGGCAATGATAGTGGAATAAAGTTGATGGTGGAAGTCAAGAAGGGTTCCTTAGGCTCTCTGGTGCTGAGGTCTCTAGCAAAACGTCCCTATGGCTGAAAGATTTCTCTAACCGTTTTTGTTTGCTCAACACTACCAAATTCATCTGCCCAAAACATACTCCCTTTGTCACGATTTTTCATACATTTCAATTTGTAACGTTTTAAAAGAAAGTTTAAGATATTAAAATACAGAGGTTTTAAAAAATTAATTTAATTTTCCTTTCACAATACGGGAATACTTAGGAGAAGAAAATAATTTCCTTGAATCATAAGAAAGTGGCAAGTCAAAGAAGTATTCTTACTTTTGGAACTTTTGTAATATATTACAAAAATAACTCATTTTTTTATTGAAAGATTAACTAATATTCAAGTTTCTAATACATTTTTTTTTGTTATAACATTGTTTTTTTTTAGTCATAAAATATGATTTTGTATTAGTGTTAGCTGCAAAACCAACGACAAATGCACCGGTCGCAGCGTAGTAAGTGATAAATATCGTTCTCTCCCAAGAGACTTGTGCAACACATGACAATTCTTCCTTTTATAACTCAATTAGACATCAAAGTGCACAAAAACAACACAAGAAACTCTTTTTGGTATTTTATCAAATAGTTGGTGTGCAAGGAATTTAACATAGTGTATTTACAATTTGTCAAGACTAGAATTCATCCATTTCATTCTCATGCATTCACAAACATCTCAATTCCATCCAATAAGTATTCAATTTCAATTCTAGGTTGAATCATATTTCTCAATACTTCAAGAACCAGAATTCATACCATGGGTGATCAAGCCACAACAAGCATTAAGCATAGAAATCAAATACTAACATGAATTGGAAAAACATATATCATTAGCATCACAAAATACATAAGAATTCCATGTTTTACAACTAATCTCAACGAATAGGAAAAACCCTCCATGGAGGAGAACTTAGGGTTCTATAAATTGAAGAGATAGGGAAGAAATTGGAACCAAAGAGAAGATGCAAAGCCTTTCCCAAGGTTCTTGGCAGCTGCTCCATGCTCCATTTG
>NC_028361.1:7472436-7553649 GCF_000741045.1 Vigna radiata var. radiata | reverse complement strand
AAAAACAAGCATATACTAAATAAACACAAGAAAACTAGAAAACACACTAAATGTGAGGATAAAACAAAGTAAAAGCTATGAAGGAGTTGATTTTGCCACTAAAATGATGCTTAAATAATGGTAAGAATTAGCATTATCAATTAGTAAATAAAAGAAAGAAAAAAAACACACCCAAAAACATTAAGGTTGTGTTCTTTTGAGGTGATTTGGGGAAGATGATTTGAGAAAGATGATTTGAATGGATTTGAGTGAATTTGAGAGTAATTTTTTGTTGCTTTTTTGAGTGGATTTGTAGGTAATTGAGAGTAGATTTGGAAGTAAAGTTGTGAGAATTAGTGTAGGATTTGATTGATGTGACAGATTTAAAATATTGTTTAATGGGTAGAAATTGAAGATTACTAAAATGTCCCTAATTATTAATGTAATATAAAATGATAATTGTTAATGTTATATTTAATTGTAAAAAAGTTTATAAAAAGTAAAAAAAAAAATAACGTTAATTATTAAAATGTAAAAAATGATAATTTATTAAATTGAAATAAATAATAATTATTATTATTATTATTATTATTTATTATTATTATTAATTTTTGTTTTGTGAAAAGTGTTTTCAGTTCATGAAGAAAGCACTATTATTATTATTACATTCAAAAAGGGTAATGTATAAGGGTAAAACAGAGAAATGACCATAAATCATTGCAAATTCGCGCTCATGAACGAAGATAAAAAAAAGTGTTTTCTCCCGCAAATCAGTTCTTTCACTCAATCACATATCAACACAAACGAACAGAAAATTTTCATAAATCCATCTTCGGTAATTCTCACAAACAGTGAATTATCTTCTTATGAACACACGCTAAAAAAGGAAAAGGAAAACTCAAAAACATAATAAAAAGAAAATAATAAATTAAACATACCATAATTTCTTGTTTATTGTGAAGAGCACAAAAAAAAAGACGACCAAACAAACTGAAAGTGCACAAAGTTTTAGAAACAAATAAATTCGAATTCATGCTTTTAATAAATCCTATTCTAAATGCAATCAAACCTATTCTTAAACTCTAATGCACATCTAAATTCATAATGAAAACCAAAAGCAAATCCTAACAGCAACCTAAAATCTACTTTCAACAATGGACTCTAATAACAACCACCTATACAGATTTAACACAGCATCAACTCAGAAAAGTATCTAAAATTGAACAAAAGTAAATGCCAAAATATAAAAGCAATGTATGTACAAAAATTAGAACAAATGTATTTACAAAAATTAGAATTAACAACAAAAATCTAAATATAGAATCAATTGAATACCAAATTTCAGGCTATACAATGCACACAACAACTTGCCAAAACATATCATAATTAAAATACACTTCATTTCATACTATGAGGTGCAATTAAACAAATTGAAATCACTCTTGAACTAAAAAAGATATTCCTAAAATTATATTTTAAAACTTTTCTTCCCTTTGGAAATTTTGGAAATCTTATTATAAAAATTATTTTAACAAAGGCGATTTTAAAAAGTATGAGAGTACAACTAGAAATTATGGGATGCAGTAAGAAAAACTCTTATTAATTATTATTTTCACTTTTATTTATTTTGTCACGGCTTACTTTTCAGTGTTTGTTTCAAAGACCAATAGAAGATTTTAAAAATCTAAAAATAATATTATTTATTTTGTATTTATTAATAAAACAATTTATGTATAAATATACCATAATTTTATTTTATTTTTATTTTTTTTTAAACATTGAGATATATTTTTTTCTGTAGACCCTTTAAATTATCCCGTAATTCTTCTAAAAATTAAAAGTGAGGGATAGTGATCACATAATATTGTCCCGAATTCTCCTCTGCAATGATTCGAGAAAGAGTATTAGCCGCCACATTAGAACTTCCCGCACGATATTGAATCGTATAATTATATCCAATAAGTTTACTCACGTAGACTTGTTGCTCTGGAGTTTGCACAGTTTGAGTCAATAAATCTTTTAGAGGTTTGTGATCAGTTTGAATGATGAAAAAAAGCCCCAACAAATATTGTCGCCACTTTTTAATGGCTCCAGCTATGGCATGCCACCCAACCTGCAGCCATGGTCCATGAGTAACGATGTCCGTCCTCGGTAACGACGTTCCTTGCCGGAGCCATCGTCGATTGAGGCCAAAGCTCTCCTCTTCCACAACTCGTCGTGCAAGAGTTGGAAGCACCCTTGTCGTTCGTGACGCGTCCTCGCTGTCGCCAACTAGGCCCATCGTCTTCGACGCCTACAGCGGAAAGAACCCCTTCACCATGACCCAACCCTTTTCCCTCGTGAACCACAATGTCTTGACACCCTAACTCTCGTTGCCGGAAAACACTGTCGGCGACCCCCAAATACGCGTGATCTTCACTTTTCGTCCTCTCAATTGCGACTTGATGGCCGCCACAACGATGAGCTCTCCTATTGATTCCTTATCTATTTTCTGTTTCGAGTGTGGGGATGAGTTTGGGTGATGAATGATGCATGAAGGAGGGAGACGAAGTTCCCTTCTTCAATGCTGTGTCAATTGGTTTAGTAAGTTTCAGGTGAAAAATGAGTTCCTGTATTAGGGAGGAATTGAAGGGGAAAGTGATGTTTTCCTCTCTAGATATAACTTATGTGGTATTTTCTGTGTACAGGTTGAAGAGTTGAACATGATGGACCAAGAAGATGAGTTATGAAGGATAATAGGGTCGACCACGGACAGGCCCAAGCCGAATGCAACAAAACTAAAAAAACATTCCAAATACTATTCCAAATGACTATATAGCTAACTCAAACCATAAGCTACTATTATTCAGGAATTACATATACTTTCAGGAGTAAAGATTTTGAAAGTAAAAGTAGCTTGAGTATTCTTTTTGTAACTCTTTTTCTTCAGTGATATCGAAATCTTTTAAAAAATTTCCTCATTTCCTTGTAAACAATGACAGATAGCTGTGACGATGGTAGTGGAATAAAGTTGATGGTAGAGGTCAAGAAGGATTCCTTCTCTAGTGATGAGATTCCTAACAAAACGTTCCTATGGTTGGAAGATTTCCTTAACCGTTTTTTTCTCTCGACACTACAAAATTCATCCGCCCCAAAATCAACCCTTTGTCATGTTTTTCGTTGTAACGTTTAAAAAAAAAAACTTAACCTATTGAAATACAGAAGTTTTAAAATATTAATTTAATTTTCCGGTTATACTTAGGAGAAGAAAATAATCTCTCTGAATCATAACAAAGTGGCAAATCGAACAAATATTCTTACTTTTGAAATTTTTATAATATATTGACAAAAATAACTCATTTTTTTAATTGAAAAATTAAGACTATTTTTTTTACATTATAATATATGATTTTTTATACGTTATAAAATATATTTTACACTAATGAAAAAAAAAAGAAAAAAACATAATAAAAAGAAAATAATAAATAAAACATAACGTGATTTCTTGGTTGTTGTTAAGAGAAAAAAAAATATATATAAAAAGTTTTAAAGTTAATGTAATTATTATAACATCAACGTTTAAATGATTAACTGGATAACTACAGTACAATTCGAATTCATAATCCTAACAAACAGCAACCTAAGAACTACAGTACAATTCGAATTCATAATCCTAACAAACAGCAACCTAAGAACTACTTTCAACAATGGACTCTAATAATTGGGTAGCCGTAGATGAACGAGGTGCCTGCCTTCATAAGGTTTCTTACATAGGCTTTCTAAAAAGAACGTGTATTTTACCTTCAGAATCTTTAGTCAAAATTTGTTTTTGATCCTCTTATTTTTTAAGTTGATGAATATAGTCTACCGATCATTTAAAATGTGTGAAATTGTTCATTTTTCAATTTTGAGTAGTCAAATGCTGCCATTAAATGCTAGTTTAATAACAAAGGACTAAATGAGGGATGTTATTTTCTCTTTAAATTTATTTTATCCAGTTCCATTATGCACTGTTTTGAAAACTGAAGGGGTAAATATTTTTTAATTATTCAAATTTCAGTCCTAAAGTTAAATTAGGGAAAGAAAGTTTGTGGATGAATATTTCAAAAAAGTAAATGCAAAAACTTGTAAATACAAAAGTTGTGCACTAAAGTGAAATATAATATACTTTTCATGTTTGAAACACCCTTAATTCTCTCTATCAATTCAATAGGAAGATATTATTTCTTTGAACTATATAGTTTTAATTAACTATACAATCTTCTGGAGATGAAATGGGTTCAGTTTAGGATTTGAAAAAATAAAATGTGAAGAGATAATTTTTCTTCCTGCAACTCCTTTTTTCTTTTCGCACCTCACAAAACCCTTAATTCCCAAAATATCCTGCATTAAAGTTAGGTTGAAACCTTTAACCCTATCCTTCACTCCCTGAAACCCACACCCCCAGTTTCCATTTTTCCTAAATCGTCTTCCCATTATTTTATTGCATTTCAAAATGTATAATCAAAAATTTGTTTTTTAAATTTAAAAATATATTTTAAATTATACTATCCATTATTGTTATTGTTATTATTATTATTATTATTAATATTATTATTATTGTTGTCATTATTGTTATTGTTATTATTATTATTATTATTAATATTATTATTATTGTTGTCATTATTGTTATTGTTATTATTATTATATTATTATAATAATATTAATAATAGTAAAACATTATAAATTAAACACACATTTTTAGTTTATATTTCGAATATCAGTTAATTTTGATTTGAATAATCAACTTTACAAAATTCCTTCACAACCTGTAAAAGCCACTTATATTTTATACTTATTTAAAAATTCATTTTTTTTTTTCACAATCCATGTCTGTTAATTAATTATTTACATATTTATGTCTATATAAACTTTAATAACTTTTAAAAAAATAAAAATAATTAAATGAATCATTATTTAATAATATAAATCATTGATCATACATTGAGATTTAAAATTATATATTAAACATAATTTTTTATTATTTCACCATTTATATTAAAAATACTTATTAATTATAGTATTTAATCATAAAGAAAAATTTATTGTCCACACGACAGACTCTAATATGCTTCATTTGAAAGGGAAGTTCACTGTCCTCCATGTGAAGGAAAGGGAAGAAAATATTAAAAAGTTAGGTGGAGGTTGGAAGATGGGAAGATGGAAGACATATCCAAGAAAATGTTTAAGAGTCTCATCCATTATATATAATTTAAAACAAACAATAATTTGAAAGATAATTTTTTATTTTAAATAATAATATAAAATAATATCAAGCTAAAGATATAATAATTTAAATATGTCTTGACTATTTTAAATTTATTAAAAAAAGTCTTACAATCAATATTTAAAGTTATATTTATACTTATCATCTTAGCATCTTATTAGTATATCTCTAAACTAACATATATAAATCAATTAATTTTTATTTGACTTCTACAACCTTGTCTTCTTACTTAATATTTCGATTTATATTCTTTATCAAATATAATGTTGTTAACAGTAACGGTAGGAACATGTTCCAATTCAACATAAACTTCATACTGGATAAACCTGTGCATATAATTGGAAAATAAAAATATTATATGAAAAAATTGTATTACCACTAATATCTTACTCATGTGATGTTGTATCTTATTTTTTGGATTGCAATTATGAGGGTACGATGATATGATTGGTTACATCTTAATTTTTGGATTACAGTTATAAATGGAGTGTAACATTAATCTCTTAATGCAAGTTGGGATAGGTCTATTTGTTTTCTAAACCTAAACTAATGACCTAATTTTTTTATACTTTAAATTAAGGAATATTTATAGGATAAATATTAAGTTTTTGATTATAAATATTAAATTGTGAAAGTACATCAAATATTGTTTTTTTTTTTATGTAAAGTTAACAAATTTTGTTGTGGTCGACTATTTAAAACTATAGGTTAAAGTGGATTAAATGTTTCACTTTGACTCAAACATTTATATAAAACTTTAATTAGTAAAATAACCAACATTGTACAATCAAAATTAAAAATGGAATACATTTTCACAATTTAGAAAGTTGGTTTTTTTTTACTCCGTCTAAACAACTTAAGAACTATGATTAAACATACTAATTAATGGAGTCTAAAATTATTTTTACTACTGTTGACAAAAGGAACTCATTAAATACTTAGATGTTTAATCGAGATATTACACTTAATTAAATTAAGTCAAAGTATTGTAAAAATTAGGTGACTGTTGTCTTCAAGTTTGGTTACATGACACGTGTCGAATACCAAATAAAAAATCATTTCCAACCCTAATTTTGTATGTAAACTTCACTATTTTTATTCTTTTCTTATTCTTTCTATGCAGGGTAAAAAAGTTCTCTCTTTTTTTTTTTTTGAGTTTTTATCAACTCTTTTATCAAAGTTACCATTTTATAGCTCAAAGGTTCATTTTTGGAGACTAAGATCCAATTCTTTCAACTCTTTATTATAATTCAATGTATTAGAAGTATTTAATCATTTCCTAGAACATATTTTATATGAATTAATTATTAAGAAATGAATGTTAACTTTAACTTAATTATATTCATTTTTTATAATGTGAGATTTTCATTCACTCATATATTATATATTTGTTTTATTTTTAATTAATGTGATATACTTTCTTACATTTTAAATATAAAACTAAATATTTATAAATAATGTGGCGGTGGCCGATAACAAATGACACAATAAGCCAATAAATAATAAATTTTGTTAAAATTAACTATTTAATGACTAAAATATATCAAAAAATAATTAAATCTAGTCCTATAAAACTCACTTCTAAAATAATATTTACATTCATTCTTATACTATAAACTTATCTTATTGATAATTGATTTGGGAACTCTAACATATAATCCTATTTTTGTTGTAAAAATATTGTTCTTGAAATTTTGTGTTACACCTTTAACTTTAATCAAGATGTCATGACAAAAGGATTTTTTTTTTTAATCTCAATATCTTTTCTTATGCATTGCAGCCATAGTTATATGTTTTTTTTTTTTGTTTGAAAGGTTCTATAGTGACCTGAATTCAATGGTTCAATTAAAAGGAAAAAAATTAATTAAGCTAAACTCGTCATTAGAGAATTAACTCAAATGATTATTTGGCTACTACATTATTCAAGATGCGAGGGATGAGTGAGAATTAGGCTAAACTACAAAAAACTAATTTTGTAAAATTAATTATAAATTTGCGAATGATAAAGGTTAGTGAGTTTGTTAACATATATAAGCTCTTTTTTTAGTTAGTACAATTTAGTAAAGTGTATCGAGTTTTAGTAGAGAAAAATACTCTCATATATTATGGATTCTAAGTTTTAAGGTCAAGGGTATTTGAATAATTTTCATTTTCAAAACTAAAAGAAAAAACAAAATAAGAAACCTTCAAACCTTTACTCACTTCTCTCTCATCCTTCATTCCTCTCCACCATTTCTCTTTCATCTCTTTCACTCTAACCTTACTCACCTTTAACGTCATCCCTACCGTCGTCCCAACTAAAAAAATCAGAAACACTCACCTAACCTAATCCACATTTCTCATTATCCAATTTGTTTCTCTTTCGTATCCATTCTCTCTCACATCTACACACAGCAACCCGTGACACCGCAATTTGTTGTTATTGCTTTGTTCAGTCATTTGTTATCCACTTTAATAACAAAATAATTGATGATGTTGATGTTGATTTTTGATTGAAGGGATGCGTTATATATTTTCCCTTCTAATTGTTATTAAATTTGTAAAAAACTAAAGTCTACAATAATTTCAAAACTAAAAAAATAAGAAACCCCTATGAAAAACCCATAATAGTTGCAAAGCAGTTAGTTTCTTAATACCAATTTTGATAAAATCATATAAATGAAAAGAGTAGAAGTCAAACTATGAGCGTGATGGTAACAAATTTATTAAGTTTAAATTTCAATTTGAAATTCAGTGCGTTTTTTTTTTTTAATAATTTCACTTCTGCGGCAAATGATAAATCAAAATGACAACATCGTATTTATAATTTTGATAAAATCATAGAAATGAAAGGAGTAGAAGTTAAACTATGAGCGTAATGGTAACAAATTTATTAAGTTTAAATTCCAATTTGAAATTCAATGCGTTTTTTTTTCTTTATATTGACCAAACAAGTTGGAGATGTGAATTGTTTAAAATAAACTTACATGATGTGATTTACTTTTGGAAACTAATTTTCTGGTCCAACTCAGAGGTAACAAGTTCATTATAACTAGTTGACTAATTTCTGGTTGATTTTTAATTAATCGGTATATCAATACAGTTCTTTTGGAAAACTACTCAATATTCTGCAATCTGCTCAAATCTAAAAAATGTGTAATTTTAGAATATTTTTATTCCTTTTAGAAAAATGAAATGAAAATATGTTTATAAACATTCGAAAGGAAACAAACAATGGTCTCTTTTCTGAATAAGGAGACAAAGTCAACAACAATTTTCTCTGTCCATAACTCTCTTCAATAGATTGTTCCTGTCAAATCATTTGGTACAATGTGTAGGAGTTTCATTTTTTATTGTGTTTGACGTTGGTTATATGCAGGAAGGTGAAAAGTATATCAAAATATTGTTTTCAGCTGAAAATATATTTTTAGAATTATTTTTAAGAATTGACTTTGGAAATCCATTTTCTGGACAATGACTTACCCCTTCCAAAATCCCTTTTCCACACGACAGTTTTTCTCTTCTGAAAAATATTTTTGAACAATTTAATAGTCAAAATATCAAATCTCTCTCGAGATAAACTACTAATTCTAAAATTTAAAGACGAAATTTAATAACAATCAGAAGGGAAAAGATATAACGCATCCCTCCAATAAAAATTCAACATCAACATCATCAATTATTTTGTTATTAAAGTGAAAAACAAATTAGCGAACAAAGCAATAGCAACAAATTGCGGTGTCGTGGGTTATTGTGTAGGTGAGAGAGGATGGAGATAAGAGAAACAAATTGATTAAGTAAGGAACGTAGATTAGAGTTAAGTAAGTGTTTCTGATTTTTTTAGTTAGGACTATAGAGAGAAGGTTAGAGTGAGAAAGATGAAAGAGAAATGGTTCAGAGAAATGAGAGATAAAAAAAGGGAGTGAATAAAGATTTGTGGGTTTTTTTTTTTTTAGTTTTGAAAATAAAAATTATTCAAATATCCTTGACTTCATAATATATGAGAGTATTTTTGTCTATTAAAACACAATACATTTTATTAAAATACATCAACTAAGAAAAGAGCTTATGTATGTTAACATATATATATATATATATATATATATATATATATATATATATATGTATATGAGTTTTATTCCTTATATTCATCTTTCTCATTAACGTAGGACTTTACTTGAATTCATAACTATTTTTCATAGTGAATTGGGTTTCGATATGGGTTTGTGCCCATATATATGAATCAAAATTGAACAATTAGAAATAAAAAAATAAAATAAAAAGTCAGGAAACTAACAGGATTAAAAAGGTAAGTGAGATACTATAAAAATCCTAATAACTTTTTTCATTTTCACTAATAAAAAAGAAACTAGAAAATAAAAATGCTATGAAATAAAGAGCTGAAAATAAAAATAATTTGCCATGAACCTGATCAGCTGAATCTTTTGGTCAATGCGTTGCTTAAGTAATAAAAATAACTTTTCATTTTTTCTCATACTGCAGTAAGTGCTTAATTAATTTGGTCCAACTTTCGGACTTGATTTCTCAGTTTATCTGCATGTTTGTTTCGTTGTTCCTCGCCAAAATTTAATAATTATTCACGATTATTGTTTCAAAATATCTACCAAATTTTAATTAAGCTTCCATATTAAATAAAGGCATTTAACTTTTTAGAATAATGAATATATTGTTTTTTTTAATATTTTTGTTTTAATAAAATAATCTGGCAATTTGCAAGAGAATATAATATAACATTACTCGTTCAAAAGCACGAACATTTCAACACTCCCTTTATAAGTTTTCACGTCAACTAGGCAACTGAGGATGTGAAATCGAACGCTCCATAAAATTAGTAGTTATACCATTAAGTCATTGATTAATTATAGCACCAACATTGCAAAAACTCTCCATAATAACTTTTAATCAGACACGCATTACTTAATTTCAATGCTACTTTTACCTATATAATGCAATCTTTTTATTTTTAAATTTTAATTCTCTTCCATACAAATTACTCTAAACCATAAATTTCTACCCTAAAAGCAACTCTATTTAGTTGCTTTCAATGATCCATTAAGACAGTTTTCATCATAATATTTTACTAGTAACCTGTTAATTTATATTTCCTCAATTCCTTTTTCAAGGTTGCATTCTAAAAAAAAAATTAATATTTCTGTTTAGCTATTATTTTTAAAGTTAAAAATGATATTAACTATTCTTTTATTATTTATATATTTATTCCTCTCCTAAGTGTCTATATATTTATTAATTTTTTTCCAAGTTGATCTCATATCATATTTTAGTGGAACGCGAAGGTTCATTCATGTTACTTTCAATGGTTATGTTTGAATTTAGACATATAGTGGTGATGGAAAGTAAGCTTGACCCACATTTATGTGTCAATATTCCAACCATAGTGTTATTCAAATTTATCTCTAATTATAACACACTGTTTTACAATTTTTTTTTTCTAAATAGTTCTTTCGTAAATTAATTAATAGTCAATATTTATTTTATTAGCTTTCTATAAACGATAGGTGAAAAACTTGAAAATTGGAAATTAAGTTAGCCTGAGTATTTAACTAAGTTCACAATCTATGTTATTGGTTTGATATTGTTCTGTAAACACTGTTTACATTAATTTATCTCATTTAATACATATTCTTCTTACAGAATATTGCTTATATAAGTATCCACAGTCTTATTCACTTGCTCCAATGATAAAATTCGTTCAACAACAAACATAACATAAAATAAATATTATTCTATTAGTAGTCTGTACTGAGATAAGTTTTGGGACATAAAGTAAGTTAAGCTGTCTTTGTTTACCAATAAATACTAACTAAAGAGTGAATTAGAATCACTACAACTTAAGTTTGGGAACTTCTAATCAAGGAAACTTAATCTCAACCTTCATAAAGAAGATACTTAATTAAGGTGTGATAACTGCATGTAAACGGTCTTGTCTTAATTATTAAGTGATATACTTTTTTTTTCTAGATTAAGTAAAATGAGATAAAATTAAATAGATGAATAATATGTAAATAAAAAAAAGTTATATATATATGTATTATCTTAAAAGAATTGATATTGAATATTTCTTACAAAAACTGATCATAGTGATTGTAGGAATATAAAAAAAGTATTTGTACGAGTTTGGAATGGAATGTTTAGACACAACTTCCACAGATAGTGAAACAAAGAACACTGTACATATATATATGGAGATAAGTTGGATGAGGTATTAACGTGAATTTGCCCAATACATTGGTAATTCCAGATTTCTCATTCTCTTATGGATCTTAGTGGCGACAACGAAGTCAAAATCTTTCCTTCATTTATTTAATGTTGCGATCTACTCCGAAAATGTGATGTGCCAACTAATTAAACCTCAACTGCAAAGTACATGTCATTACGTCATGTTGTCACATGTTCAAGTTTGAACTTGCCAAGAAAATCGTTAGCAGAAATTTCTAAAGATAGAAGAGTATCAATTCTATTGAACTTCTAAAGAGAATTAATTCTATCCACTGCACCTTTCTTAATCAACTTAACACTCCAACGCTACCAATTAAATTATTGTTTGCTCATCAGAAAAATTCGCTACAAAGAAAAATATCACATACGTAGGGTAATTTTTATTTTTTTTAAAAGGCCAAGAAAGGAGTAACTGAACTAATAAGTCTTATTGATGTAGTGTTCACTTGAGAACAAAACAGATAAAACACTCCTAAGATGGGCAGCAGACATTAATGAATTCTACTTGCACGTAATTTCCCAACCAACAGCAATTAATTGTCCTTTTGAAGGTACTACATATTAATTATACAATTGCAACCTTGGCTAGCTTTTACTATTTGCAATGTGATGATGACAGGAGGTAAATTAAGAAACAACTTGAGAGATATCCTTGCAAGACCTGTTGTATTTCATATGGCTATTGACAAGGTGGCCGGCTGAAATTGCAGACATGAGTGAGAGTTCTCCGGCGAGGACTGAACCAGCTACTATGGTTGCTAGTAACCTAGAATTTGAACCGGGGGACTCCTTGCTCGCACCCTTAACCCCCAGTAGATTAAGACAAGCTGATTGAGATGCCAGTTGTGTGCCCCCTCCAACTGTACCCACCTGCACTATTCTTCAACTATCACCATTCTTAATCATCACTTCATGTCAGGTAGGTCTCTGATTTCGAGGTCTTTTCATCATTATAACATATTAATACCCAGTTGCCACCATTATCAATTATAATGACCCATAAGCAGATCAAATGCTAAGATTAAAGCATGTGTCAGTTATTTGGCTACCTACATACATGTCACCTTTCTAGAGGAGAGAGAACTTGCATGTAAGAAAACAGAGGAATTAAACCAAGTTATGTTCAGTTCATTTAATGGTTTTTATCAATTTAATAAAATAGGATAGTTCAAAAAATTTATTTTCCGAAAGCAATTGTTATCGAACATGCACTGTCATTGCCCGTAGCACGAGCTTCTCTATACATCTGTCGAATTAGCCAGTTTTATATAATGTACTACTGCCGACAGAAAAAGAAAAAAAAAGAAATAAATGTGATGGAAACTAAAATTCCTGGGTAATGAATTCAGACATAAGAACCCGCGGATCGATAAAAACTCCAGACAATATTAATGAAGTTTTTGTTGTTTGCTAATAATTAATCTGAAGGAACATAAAAAAATTAAAATATATAAGATTTGAAATTATTTAGATAGATGAAAAAGTAAAATTATGTAATAAACGAAATAATTTTTTCTCATTGTTACTTTTTCTATTTTATTTATTAATTTAATATATTTTTATTTATTTATTAGTTATATTGAAGATATATTATATAAATATTTATAAAATATTTGTTACATATTTTTAACATAATCTATGTTAAATATAATATTATTAGAAGAGTATCCACTTATATTCTTCTTTCCACGAGGCTAACAAGGGTTCTTAAATCATAATAGTCTTTTAAGACAGGTTTTGTTAATATCACCTTCTTTGACTATATGCGTATGGTGGATGGATACATACACACGTACGTACTAGATACTAATGTTGTATCTAGAGAAAAGTTTCTCTAATAGAAAGTAAATTTTTTCTTCTATTTTATTATTTTCGAACTAAATAAAGGAAGAACAATCAACAATACGGAAGATTTTGTCAAGTCACCATTTTATCTTACACGTGTTACTTTTATATTCACTTCGGCTCCCTTACACTTTTATACATTCTGCATTTTTACAAAGTTACGTGACTGGGTGGCTTTTTTTTTGTCTGTTTGTGCACTATGCTTCATAAATAAATGTATACAAGATACAGAAGAGGTTATCTTGAAGTATTTATTAATCTTTCACCTACATTTAAAATTAAATGTTTCTTTATTTATTTGTCCGCATTCGTGTGATTGCGTGTCTTTCTCATGCTAATCACGCACAAAAAAAAAAATAGAAGATACTGTTTGGTAGAGAAATGCCTAAAATAATATTTTAAGATGAAATAATAATTATTTTCTTTCTATTTCTGAGTTCAAAGTTTAAAGTTTGTGTCTCTGTTTGCAACGAAGCAAGAAATGGCATCTATGATGGAGTTAATTGTAACATATATATTAATTAAAGAAGACACACATACCTCAATGGAAGGCATGGTGACAGAGATGTGAAGGTCCTTGGCGTCGTTGACAGCTTCCATCATAGTTATGCAGTGAGAACTCTCTACATTCTGAGCAGGATCCTGTCCAGTGGCCAAGTAAACTGCAGAAACGATGTTACTAGCATGGGCATTGAAGCCACCAAGAGCACCCGCCATGGCTGACCCAGTAAGGTTCTTCAACATATTAAGTTCCACCAAAGCCTCCACGCTGGTCTTCAACACTTTCTTAACCACCTCCTCCTTAATAAGAGCCTCGCACACCACCGACTTCCCTCTCCCCTCAATCCAGTTCACTGCCGCAGCTTTCTTATCCGAACAGAAATTCCCTGATAATATTATCATCCCATCATTTTCACCCCATTGATTCCAAAACCAAACAAGGTGACATCATGACATGTTTAGTGTTTGATTACTTACCTGATATCCCAAGAACGTCCATGTCAGGGAAGTCGCTCTGAAGAAAATTAAGCACGTTCTGAACTCCTTTCGAAACCATGTTCATCCCCATGGCATCTCCTGTAGTGCAACTGAATCTAATATATAGATTCTTCCCTGCCATTGCTACTTTTATGTCCTGCAATCTCGCAAACCTGCTTGACCTACACACGTGTGTGTGTGTGTGCACCAACGATTTATTAAACTTTTACTTTTATTTAGAAAAGATTGAATCTAAAAAAAAGGTGTATATTACAGAGCTTCATGCAAATTGATTACATGAGATTAAAAAAATGTTATAAATTATAAAAGGAATAAGAAAATAGGATTTTTTTCCAGTGAAAGAAAAATTACTTATTGAAAACGACGGCGAGGGATTCGAAATTGAGAGGATCTTCGAGGAAGAACTTGAGCTGAGAGGCGCGTTTGGCGGAGGCGAACCGAACCACGGGGGCTCTGGTCATGGCGTCACGGAGGAGCATGGAGGAAGCTCCGCCGGAGAGGTGAATGGCCTTGCAGCCTCTATTGGTGCTGGCGACCAAGCACCCCTCGGTGGTGGCCATGGGG
This sequence comes from Vigna radiata var. radiata, assembly GCF_000741045.1. Taxonomy (NCBI): domain Eukaryota; kingdom Viridiplantae; phylum Streptophyta; class Magnoliopsida; order Fabales; family Fabaceae; genus Vigna; species Vigna radiata. The sequence continues at coordinate 7,538,780 of NC_028361.1, read as the reverse complement.
ATGGTGTACTCGTTCCCGTCGAGAAGTAGCGGTCCGGCGACGCCTACCGGGATCTGAACGAACCCAATCGGCATCTCACAGCACTGCCCGAGAATGGAGTCGTAATCGAAGCCTTCGACAGGGAGGCCCTTGAGGGACCTCCCGGTGAGGCTCTCGACCGCCTCGCGGCGGATCTCTGCGGCGCGACGGCAGTCTCCGAGGCGGGACTCGAGGGAGTAGGAGGGGACGGAGCCGGAGACGACGGCGAGGACGAGGTCACGATTGTCTTGAGGGAGCGGCAGCGGCGGGGAGATAGGTGGGGCGGGGGGTTTGGTAATGTGGAGGTCGAGGTCGTCGTCGGGGGAGGTGCGGGAGTTAAGGAAGGGGTGGAGGATGAAGGTAATGCCGAAGAAGGCCATTAGGTAGACGAAGGAGGCGATGAGGGAGAGGATTGCAGCAATCTCGGAGAGCGTAACGAGGTGAAGGGGGGTGGAGGTACGGATCTTCTCCCGCCATCGGTGGAGGAGGAAGTAGGCGACGGAGAAGAAGAGAGTGAAGAAGAGGGCGTTGGTGAGGTGGGAGTGGGCGTCGTGGTTTGGATTAGGGTCGGGTTGTTTCAGGGATTCGCCGACGCGAGAGGAGCGGTTGGGTCGCCGGCGAACTTCCATTTCTCGAGATAAAATAGGGGAGGAAATGGAATCCCGAAAAGGAAAGATGTGAAGTGGGAGAAGGCTTTGGATGGTTGAAACAAAATGCGGAGTCTTAGAATCCTTTTTATAGAAACCGAGTCTCACCAAAGATTTCGCTCTTCTTCCTCCTCATTTTTTCCTATGGGCAATTCAACTTTTTTCAATGCTTTCATTAATTTCATTTTTCAAATATATTCATATATTATAAAAACTACACTTTTTATTCTTATTTATTTCCCCGCTTAACTTTACCGAACAATGATTATACATATATAAAATTCATTTTCTCAATAACTATACGTCAGTGAGTAGTCTATTAACACTGTGTATCCATACTGGTTCGTATCCACAGTTTCAAAAAAATTATCTAGACGAATGAATATCGGCCAATATAAAAAATAAAATAAAATTTGAGGCAATTGAATTAATATTTTTAAATTTTAAATAAAAGCACATATGAATTATTTTATTAATTATGTTTATTCTTTTTCTTGTGAAACATCGTAATCATTTATATTAATTTTTATATTTTTTAGAACTTATTCTGTAGGTTAAGGATTATATTAATTTTTTTTTTACAAGTGATATCGTTATTGTTAAATGTTAATTGTGTTTTATTAAATATTTAAATTTTTTATTAGATATTTGATCTAGACATCTTAATAGTGTTTTATTAAATATTTGATTTAGACTTTTATATCTATTTTAAATATGTTAACAACCTGTGAAATTATTATGTTATTTTACTTTTTAATGTTATTGATTATGATACCATATGTATTTAATACCGTTTTATATTTTATCAAATTACTAATGATACTTATTATAATTCAGGCACATTAAATACTAATGATTAATTAAAAAAAAAAAAAAAAAAAAAAACTCTTCTGCTAGACCTTCCTTATACACTATACGAAACTACTTTCTTAAAATACATTTAGCTGTAAGCTAAACTTAACAAAGAAGTATTATATATATAAAATATATCTAGTTCTTAACCATAGTTTAGTTTTTGATAAAATGTTATAAATGGAATGTGGCTTACGATATCATATACATATTAAAATAACAAGTAAAAATATTTGAAAGAAAATTAATGTCCGATTATATATATATATATATATATATATATATATATAAAGATATAATTTTTAAAAGATATATATTTAAAAAGATATATTGAAGTTTTGTATATACTTTTGTTTCATATTTTCTATCTTTTTTTTTTTCTTTTAACAAATATTGAAGAAAAATAATAACGTTTTTTCCTATGGTTTTGACTTCCGCAATAAACCACGAAACAACCACCAATCTCTTGTACGCATGTACATACAGTGTGAATATGGGTGTAATATTCCTTCAATAGCCAAGAACGAAAGGGATATTTATCCAAGTTATGATAAACGTTTACCTAATTTTGAATTGAATTATGGAATAATGGGAAAAAATAAAGGAGAAAATGACAAATATAATAAGTGATTTGATTAGAAAAAGTAAAAAAATAAAAGAAAAAGAAAAGGTAAGCATAAATTTTTCTGTCTATAGTTATCTATTCCGAGACACTGTTTGCAGTACACTGTGTTATATTCAGTATTTCCTTAATATTAAAAATACAATAAATGATAAACGCAAATATAACGTGAAATAATTTTAGAATTATATAATTCATGTACATTATTATAAATGTGAAAGTGTAAAAGAAAAGAAAACTAGATAATGTGGTCAGAATTTTTTTTTCTCGTTTCTTTTCTCTCATATTTTATAAATGTTTAAATATATTTTTAATTTTTAAATTTTAATTAAAATTAATTTTGTTTTATTTTAAATTTTAGTAGATGTAGGTCCTCAAATATTTAAAACAAATAAATATGTAATTTTTTTAACATAATCACTTATTTTTTTAATCTATACGTTTTAGTTTTAGAATGATAATTGAGTTATTATTGTTTGATATATTTTAACTTAAATATATGTCTAAAATATCATCTAATATATAAAAATTTTAACATTAAGAGTTAAAAGATTAAAATATATTAAAATTTTGAACACGAAGAAATTTTAATTTTATGTCTAAATTAAAGAATTAAAGATTTAACCATTTTGTAAAATAATATGAATAAAGGTAATTTTTTTAAATTAAAAAAAGAAAAATCAGACACTTTTAACTTCTTAAGTATCATTTTAAAAGTAGGTCACAATAGACATTAATTCATTGAGCTTGTTGGTATCAAATAGTTCTAACACTTTTCCATAGGACTTCCTCTTCTTCTCACGACTTTTACTAACAGTGCTAAAGTTTTCCAAGTCTGTTGATTCACAAAAAAGGTTGGTCAAAATCTTGAAATAAGAAAAAAAATACAGAATGCAAGAACAGCAGAATAAGTTGTTGAAATGAAAAGGAAATAGTAAACTTTGGTACTGTGCTGCACCATGTTTGATTAATTGCTTAAAAAAATGGCATGAGAACTGAGACAGGCACCTGGTTTCTTACTTGGTTTGTTTTTTAAATTATAAGTGTCTTGCAAAATGAGGTAACTTGGAATAGAAAATACTATAAAATCCAAAACGCTGTCATCGATGTGCCAGCCCTAGTTGGTGCGCCATGCATGCATATATTTCTATGTACCTAAAGCGCGTCATCAACGTATACTCAACAATTCAAAATTTCTGATTCTACTTGCTTTACTTAAAAAACATGACTTAACGTTATTTGGTTTTATAGAAAAATAGTTTTTGGATTTTCTTATTATGGACTTATAACTGACGGATCAGTTACGGTGGCAAGTTGGATGTAAAGGACTCAGCGGTTGACCTCATGTGAGAAAGCACCTCATGATCGTCGGGTCCCAACAACTAACAACCGTTGAGCAGAGTTAAGACGTAATTAATGTCACAACGGCTATTATTAAATAGTTAAGGTTTACATTAATGATCATTAAAAAATAAGTTAATTTGTCAGATTCTTATAAACTCTATAAACAAGGGTTTAATTTGGAGGTACTCACTATTGAATTACAAAAGGCTTACAGACAAAAAATTCTGATATGAGTGTCTAAGTGTATTCTGCAGGTGACTATCCCTACACCGATCGGTCTCCAAAACACGGAGTGGAGCGACGACGCACAGGACTTTCACAGAGTAGGTTATCCTTATCCCATTTCAACAAGAACACATCTCCTTTTGTTTCATATTTTTAAAGTTTTTTACGTGAAACTACTTATGCTTTTATTTTTCATGTTAAAATTCTAGCAAAACAAAATAAATTTGGAAGGAGAGTTAAAGTTGATAAAAATTTGTAGTTGTGTTTTTAAGTTAAATATCAAATGCTATAAATAAAAAATAATAAGTTTATTCTTTATTTATCTAAAATCACTATCTTTCTAAATTTTCAAAATCCATTTTATCACTATTTCTAGCTTTTACCTAAATCTTAATTTTAAAAGAGATTTCAAACTACAATGAAAATCGTAATTTGGTTAATCGAAATAAATAAACATTAAAAACAAAGTAAAAGTTATGAAAAATGATATTTAGACATAAGTTAATAGTTATGAATAAATAATGATATTTTGACAACATTTTTTGACAACATTCGAACATTGATTACGTGTCAATCTTTGATTGGTCAAAAATTACTCCACAATTATTTTTATGATTATTATTATTGATTGTGGAGTAATTTTTGACCAATCACAGATTGACACGTAATCAATGTTCGAATGTTGTCAAAAAAATGTTGTCTAAATATCATTATCCAATAGTTATATGAATATTTAACAAGAAGAGTGTAGTCGATTTCAAATAGTGTTGAAAGTTTCACATTGACTAGAAATAAAATAAATTTGAAGTATATAAGTGAATACAACTTATCTTATAAGTTAGTTCTGTAAATTTGAGTTTAATTTGAAGTTCACTTTTAACAAAGAAACATAAAATCTAAAAAAACAACTAAAAATTAAAATTTTATAACTTACAAATATTTTGATGTGTTTTTGAATGACTTGAGATTATCAAGGATATCATATCCCTACTTTACATGATTGTATACTGTTTTGTCCTAAATTGATTCCATTTGGAGATAAGATTTTTTCTTCACAATTTAGTCTCAAAATGTCTCCTTAGGTTAAGTAGCATGACATTTTCAAAATAGGAAAATAAACATCGATTTTAATTAGATTGATTGTGTATGATTTAGAAAGTTAACGTTGTTAGTTGTAATTAATTTATTGAGATTGGGAAGTTGTTTTACATGTGGAATTATATGTTTTGATGTTTTGATTACAAGTTGGAATTTGACGTTTATTTTTTGTTAATTCAAATGTTGAAACTTTATTTTGATTTCAAATGAAAATAATAGATAACGTTCAGGATAATGATATTTAGACAACATTTTTTTTTACAACATTTAAATATTGATTACGTGTCAATATGTGATTGGTCAAAAATTACTCCACAATCAATAATAATAATCATAAACATGTGGAGTAATTTTTGACCAATCACATATTGACACGTAATCAATGTTTAAATGTTGTCAAAAAAATATTGTCTAAATATCATTATCCTAAGGTAAACTGTGGAATTTTGCATGTTAATATTCTACACGATGGATAAAAATTAATGAGTATGATAATATCCCATTATTTGAATTTCAAGTAGAAAGACAAATTAAAAAATATAAAATAACGAATTTCATTTTGAATAATTATTTTCATCCAACAAAATTTTCTAAAAATCCCGCACAGTATTTGAAAATAAATTTATCATTTATCATGATAGCATTATGAATATTATTTAATTTCAATATAATTCGATAAAATTGTATGATTATTAAATTATTTTGTGTTTATGCATGAAACATAAAAGGAAAAATATATGATGACACGAAATGATGACGTGAAATCATTGATGTAAAATAATTGTTGTCGTAAAGCTATTTTGACGATTTTTTTTTTTAATATAGTGTGTATTGAGTTACCAAACATGTAGATGAAATATTCATGTCTTTCATTCAAAACTTAAATTACGAATATAAATGCATAATGTGATAAATAATAATAATAATAGTTCCTACCATTTATTCGAATTTAAGATTTGAATAGCATTTGTCATAGGTTCACAAATCAAATAAATGACTAAACCACTTGTTTACATCCAAGTTTTTTTTCCTCCCTTCCTTTACTATTTTTTTCATATAACCTCGTATTTTAGAAATTAACTGCACTAGTGACTAGCTAGAATAATAAGGTTGTTTTGGATGGATCAATTTTTAGAATAAATTATTTAGTGAAAGTATAATTCTTTATTAATAGTGTTGTAATCAAAGAAAACAATAACAGTTGTGAACCGATGTAAAAAGAGGTAGGATTTTACTTCGGTTCACAGGTAACCAAAACAGTAAAATTTTTTCTCTCTTTTTTATTTTTTTCGAATGACTTTTTTCCTCACTTCTTTTTGAACCGAGGTAGTATTTCTAATTCTAATGTCTCGGTTCAGGTTCCAATCAAGACAATAAAGCTTTTTTTCTTGCTTTTTCGCCAGCCTTTTCGCCTCGGTTCTTGCTGAACCAATGCAGTATCGTGGACTCTATTGCCTCGGTTGGGACTTGAACCAATACAGTAGAATTTTTTTTTTTTTTTTTGCTTTTCTGCAACATTTCCAACTACAAAAACAAACTTACATATATTTAACAACCAGAACAATCTAGAACAATACAGAAACATATATTTTAAATAAAAATTATATTAAAACATAAATTCATTCAATGTAATCATAAATTAACTTCTTAAAAACATAAATCAATTCAATATAATCATAAATCAACTTAAAAACATAAATCAATTTAGTGTACATAATTGAACTAATAATAATGTACAGAGCATATATCAATTTAGAAGTATAAACTTAGAATTTACTATATCTTAATATCTACATGCTATTATACAATTAAATTACATATTTAGTCAATACTTTCCTTTTGATTTTAAGTGAATTTTCTGGAATTGAAGTAATAAAATTGAATCTTGCATAAAATACAATAATATCAATTAGTGTATATAAAATCTAAACCTTTTAAATAAAAATCAGAGAATAATATTTTCAGATTAAGAAAACAAAACAATTATCGTTTTATATATTTTATTTATCTATATTTATATATTTTAGTGTCATTATTTTACTTTTATTTATTTATTTTTTGTTTTTGTTTTTATTTTATTTGTAACTTGTTTATAATTTTACTTTTATTTATTGTTATTATTTTATTAGTGAGATTTTTATAACATTATTTTTATTTATTAATTGTTTTTATTCCTATTTTATTAGAAAGATGTCTATAACTTCATTTTTATTTATTTATTTATTATTATTATTTTTATTAATGAAGTGATTATAACTTTTTTATTTATTTATTATTATTATTATTATTTTAGTGTGATATTTATAATCTTATTTTTATTTATTTATTATTATTATTATTTTACCATAACAGTAAGTATTTATAGCTTTATTTTTATTTATTTATTGTTATTGGTTTCATTTAATTAGTGAGATGTTTTTATCTCTCTTCCATTCATTTATATTAATATTCAATTTATTTAATAAGTTATTATTAACCTCATTTTTCTTTATTTACTTTAAATTTAAATTATTCAGTAAGTTCCACTATCAAATAATTTTTGTTCATTTATTCTAACAAACTACTATAACAAAATTTATTTGAATCTTTATAAAGATTTATAAAATAAAAACAATTAATTTATCAAGCATTTTTGGTATATTGGTTTGATATTATACTAATCGTTTAAATTAAGTTAATAATAATAAAATTATATGTATTATGATTCGATATTAATATTAATGACTTACTTTTACATACGTATTGCATATCTATATCGATATATGGAAGTAGAGATAATACAGGTAGTATTAATGATTGACAACGAGATTATGAGTTAGTAAATAAGAATATATATATATATATATATATATATATATATATATATATATATATTTATTTATTTATTTATTTATTTATTTTTCTTAGTATTGAGCAGTTCTCCTATTAATATAATTTTTTATTTGACAAAAAAATATATTAATTATTAATTTTGGAGGACTGTAAATACCTATGATTTACAATTTTGCATTGTTGATTATTATTTTAGTAATGTGTTAAATTAATATATTTATTTGCTGATTACGATGCTGAATGCATTGTTCTAAATTTTATCCAAATTTTAGTATTTCATTAATATTTTTATTTTTTTATTAATTTTAATTAATCTATATTTGGTTATTCATGTTAAATAATTGTTTTATAACTTATTTTATTATTCATAACTTACCGTATTGTTTTTAAAATTATTTTGTGATTTAGTCACAACAATTGTATGTTTAAAAGTTTTAATTTTCATCTTTATAGAAATATGTATTTACAATATTTTGTTATATATATATATATATATATATATATATATATTATGAATATTTAATTATATATTATTTAACTTCTAAAAATAATTATATAATATTTCTTTACTAAATGCCCATATTTTTTTTCACAAATGTGTGTCTACATGGATTAAATTATGTTTTCATTTAATATTTAAAAATGACTAGTAAAGTTCCACTTTTATAAATACCTTTTATATATTTAATTATATATTTTTTATGTTTAGTTAAACGACCTCATGAGAATAATTACGTTTGCCCCATTCCACAAAGCCCAAGAACATATGGAGCATATTGTAGTTGCACTTAATACTTTATTTATTTATTTGGTTTTGCAGTAATGGAATTGTTATATTTTAACGTTTTTTCACAAATATTAACAATTTCAATTAATATATTACTTACTTTTTATCCTTTATAATTGTCAAATTTTTAAAAAGATTATTGTTTTTTATATTTAACCAATAATTATAAAGTTTAAAACAATAATAATTTTTCTAATTACTTGTACTCTTAAATATCTAATAATTTCAAGTTAGCCTGTGTATAAATATTTATTGTGATGTAAGTAAAATAAAAAAAATTATAGATATTTCGTTAAGATAAATAAAGTTGTTACGCTTTTTATTTCTACAAGAAAATAAAGTATATTTAGAAAAAATGAAGGGGAGTTTATTAAAATAACCTCATTATCTCATTAAATATATCGTATTTGTTTCTGCCAAAAAAAGAACTATTACTAAGACTTGCTTTATTTTAAGTGATTTATATATTCATAGAAAATAATGTGTGCATATTCACGGTAAAAGAAAAAAAAACATTATTTTGATTAAAAAATATTTAACTATTTTATTAAAAAAACAACTTTTGAAAAAACTTAAAAGTACGATTAATTTTATCCAATAATGCATATTTTTTATGTTTTATTAAGAGCAGATAACTGTCATTCTATTTCTTTCTAAAGAAAACACTTTAGAAAACGAGAGATAATTTATACATGTTAGAGAATCTTATTTAGGACAATAAAAAAACATTTTACAATTTTTTAAATTTAAGAAAAAGGAATAATTAGTCACGATCTGATCTTAATATGATTTTACCTGGTAATCAGGGCATTATAAGGTGCACAAACAGGACCAATTGCATGGCTGAAAGTTGAAAATAAATAATAAATTTATGAGTGTTTGCTTGTGTGGGTAAACTTACTTTATTTATGAATTTAGTCCATGTTGATTAAACTTTAAATAGGTTTCGTTTGATATGAAGTTAAGAATAAAAATAGTATTTCATTAAATGAATTTAAAATTTTGTATGAAAAGACTGAATTTGGAATGTGTAGTGTAGCTGTGATTATTGATTATTGCCATTAGTGACCTAAACATTTTTATTTTTATTCAACATAGTTTTTATTCAACATAGTTTTTGCCATTAATTTGGCCACAGTCAAAGTCATGTATAGTGAATTTCGACCAACCCATGAGAAACAAGTGGCTGCGCTTGTTCGATTACCTATTTTTCGTCTTTTTCTATTATTTATATATATATATAACCAATTAGAGAAATAAATTGATTACTAATCACTTTAATTTAATATTGTGAAAATGAATATTCGGTTTATCGAGATTGGTTACTTGATAAGATAACTCAATCTGGTTCGTTTATTAGTGAAAAAAAAATTTGATTTCTATTCAACTTTATTACATATTGATAAGTTAAATAGACTGATTCACATATACTGATTCACTAATTTACTAGTTTCAATATTTTTAAAATAAATAAATTTTACAAATTTCTAACAATTCAAATCTAAATAAATATTACGAATTATGTTAAACTTAAAACAATTATAAAAATAATAAAAAACTATAAAACCCGCTGATTGCATTTTATTATATGTAAGGAAGAAAATTGATTATATTATATTATGTGTATATATAAAAATACCATGTGAAATAGATTTTATGGTAAAAAAAAAGTAATTTATTCTCGCAAATCTTCTATTTTTTTTAGAGATGGCATAATGCAAATTCATTACCTCATTTCTCTAAAAATTGTTAGAAACTCAACTAAATTGGTACCATACGGTAAATATGTAAAAAGCGAAGATATTTTATTTATGGAGTATGATTCCACTTGTTTTATTCTAATTCTTGCATAGTTTCAAATATGATCTAATAAATTTGCTGTAACTAATTAAAATTTGGCTTTTTCCATTCTATACACCACAAAATTGGTTTAGTAGTTAACACTTCTGAACTCTTTATCAAAATCATAAATTTAAGATTTAAATCTTATGTTTTTTTTTTATTAAAATACATTAATATATTTATATCATAATTTTTAAGTAAAATTTTAATTTTAAAAATAAAAAATATTTTCTTAAATCTTCCACAATTAAAGGAAATATTAATTAAAAAAAATCAAATAAAATATTTATTGAATTTTAAATTTTATAAAATCTAAAAATGACATGACATATTAAAAATTACAAACAGTAAATTAACACCCTGTTTAATGATTCTTGTAATATTTATTTTATAAGACTAGATATGGTAATAAAGTATCAAATATGGATTGGAAACTAACAAAAATTAAATGTATGCAATAGAACCTATTTAGATTTATAATTATTTGTATATTAAATTATTAATATTTTATTTAGATTTTATTAATATCTATTGGGAAACTGTATTTATTATGTTAATAATAAAATAAATACATCACAAAACTTAAAAAAATATTTTTTATAACTATAAAAGTTAAACTTATCATTAAAAAAATTACAAGGTATAACCTTAATTAATCACAGTAAAAATGTAAAACATTAGTATAATTTCTTATACAAATAAAACATACCAATTTTCTTGTGAGTGTTGCACTAGTAAATATTCCTGTGTAAATTGTCTCTTTGAGAAAATTGTTACAATACATTATGAAACTATAAAAAAAATTAAATATACAGATGTGAAAAAGAAAACAATATATATAATTATCTGAATTACAAATAATAATAATAATAATAATAATAATAATAATAATAAATTATCAAATAAAAGACAGTGTATATTTATAATTGTTTTATAATATTTTCTTACTATTTTATCTTAATAAAGTAAGAACCAGTTTTAATTATAATAATTGCTCTTATATTTTATTAATATTTCTTTTTTGGAGTGAAAAAGTGAACAGATATACACTCGTTATAACTTCTTTGATTTCCTTGATGATAAAAAAAATATTATTGTTATTTGAATATGCATATTAACATTTTAGATTGAAGAATTTTATTGATAATGTTTATTTAGTAAATAATATCTTAATATTATTCACATGTCTCTATTTATCTGAGTTATTTAAAATAAAGAAATTACTTGACTCTTTCTTTTCGTGTCAAAAGATCAACCCTTTCTCAATCTCATTAAAATGTATTAAATTAAATTAAGGGCGAATATTTTATATGTTTATAGCTCAAAAATAAGAGATATAAATGTGTGCATCTACATTATTTATTAATTGCATGTGTCCCCCTTCTCTCTTTATTTAGTTTTAATGTCTGTCTCTTTAAAAATGTGTGGTTTACTTGAAAGATTGTTTTTTTTTGTTTATAGTAGTTGTTTTTAAGAAATAGTTAATTGTAAAAAATATTTATCCAAATATAACTCAAACATGTATCCAACATCATATGTGTACAAATATTTTAAAGGTATGATTTTTAATAATAAACTTTTATCATATAAAAAATTTAAATATAATTGTACAAATTATGTTTTTATCGAATAATGATTTTAATAAATATATAATTTGTTATTATTTAGACTAATTAAATTATAAAATTTTGTTATAAGGATTATTATAATTTTTTTAAGAGTAGTTGACTTAACAAAATAAATAAACTAATAAGTTGAGTCTGTGTAAAACAAGTAAAGTTGAGAGATTAAATTGACATATAACTTACTCAATTAAATACTTTGACTCAGAATAACTTAAATTCATTTGATAAGTTCAATTCTAAGTGTAATTCAATAAAGTCATATGCTTCAAACTCAATGATAAAATAATGACCAAGAAACTGTGATTTATTTTGAATCTTAAATGTGATAAACATTGTTAGTTTTATTATGATAATCTTTTACTATAATATAATATGTTTTTGAGAATTTTGCAACTTTTCTACTTATTCTATTAGCATGATAATTCGCTTAATATCAATCACATCACATCAACCATTTTTATTTAATTTTATTGTGAAATATTACTTATAATTTTTTTATATCTCTTAATTAGTAGCAAATCATATTACTATTTTTTTAAAGTCGATTCATTACTGAAATAATAGAACTTACATATGAATTCCGTAAAATATTTATTATAAACATACTTCATGCTAACAAACAAATTGTTCATGTTTTATTTTTTATTTTTTATGTGTATTGTATTAAATTAATTTTGATCATAGCTATCCCTAGAAGTTATTGCACAAGTTAGCACTAAAAAATTATATGGAGAAATTTTATGAAATACCACGAGCCAGCTAACGTGTATTAAAAAATAAAGTCAAAATACATTATAATATTTTGTATAAAAAATAATAATAGGTAAAAGAAATCGAGCATACAGGTGAAAAGGAATAAAAAAACCCAACTCAATGAACTAATAAAGGCAAAATATATATTTGGACAAAATAAAATAAAAAAGATATTATATATATATTTATTTATTTATTTATTTATTTGAGTTAAGATAAATTTACTTTTCTCTGGTTTTTTAGTCAAAAGATATGTTTCTGATTGAGATGTGTGTTTTCTCTCCCAAACTTTTCTTTTGACCAGACAAAATGATGAGATAATTTAAAAGTTGTAAAAAAAACTGAATAATTAAATTCATTCATACCTCTTAACACAACTTTGAATCGTGATCACTCATTTTATGAGACAACATCTTCCTCTAAAAGAATCAATTGTAGTTTAAATAAAACATAAAAAAAAAAAGAAAAAAGTGAAAAAAGTTGACAATGATTGTAATTTGAACAATATACAAAGATTCGCTACACATTAATTATTTTCTCGCGAGTAATACTTCAAATAAATATGCTAGATTTTAATGTTCAACTAAACTAAAATTAAAAAAAAATATTCAAAATTATATATCTAATCAAAATTACTAATTTTATAATATGTAAAGACCAACATCATCACATTTTTAAAAAGAGTCAAAGCTTATCCAAAATTGCAGATTATGTAAGAAAAAAACTAAAACAAGTGTAGCTTTCATGAAATGGGATTATTATGTATTAATATGACAAATTACATTTGCAACATTCTGAAACATGTAATTAAGGTTTTATTTCTTAAAAAGATAGACCCATTGGGTTGGTTTATCCCATAAGGTAGGGATGATCATATAACAACAAAAGTTAGGTAGCTAGGAAAATTCATCAATCAAATAATCAATAGGTTAACTAAATAATTTTCCATCCAAAAGGAATATAAGAAAATAGTGTTGTTTCGTGTGGTTCTGAATATTGAAGATGAAGTACCATGTATTCTTCCATTTCTATGACTTCTTACGCTTCAGACAAAACTATGTTGGTTGGTCAAGCACATTTTCTTTGGAGTACACATTCAGCTTAATTTCCTTTAGTAACAATTCGTAGCTCTGTAGATAGGTCGTTTAATTAAAAGAAATAGTAAAAGAAGAAGTTCATAATATATGTTTTTCGTATCTTATTCATATATTCACGTTTATACGTAAATAATTACAAAATTATGTTATCATTTTCGTATTAGTATTTGATTGCAATGTTTCTTGCAAATTAAGAAAGATGTCTAAATTGAATTTTAGTTTTTTTACTGTGTTTTAAAATTTATTAATTTTAATATTTTAAAATAAATTAAAAGAACAAAATATGAAAAAAATAATAATTTCCTTTTGAAAATAATTAAAATAGAAGTAATAATAGTTAAAATTATTTTTTTACTTTTTTAAAAGAGAAAAAGTTAAAATAATATTTATTAAAATTAAAATAGAAATTTTCTGAGAAAGTTGAAAGTGCATGTTGGAGGTGTAAAATAAACTCCATCAATTCAATAATGGGTACTTTTAAAATGAATTGGACCTATGTAAAGGAAGCCCAATGAGATAGCCCACGAAGAGTAAAACGCAGCGTTTATCTCCTCTTCAGAGCTATAATACTGTTTCAAGTGATGGATTCCCCTTTCTTGCTCCCAAAATTGCGCTATCACTTCAGAGAGCGTTTTCTCCCTCTGAAACCCATTTAATTCTCATCATTTTGCGTGCAATGATCTGAATCGTTTTTGTTACTAATTTTAATTTTTTGAAGACGTTTCTAATCATTCATGCAAAATGATGCCAATTTATGGGTTTATTTTACAGTACTTAGTCAACTTTGCAAGACAAGTAGTAACAGGCGAGGTATGAATTTGCTTTCTTATTATCCTTGTCTTTTATTCAATCAGATCTTTATTTGTTTTGAGAGGAATCACAATTTTTAATTATATGTCGCTTGAGTTTATCCTAAATCCAAAATTATTGCCTGCAGTTTTAGGGTTTTGTCATAGTTAATTTAGATGGAAAGACTAACTGCAAATGAATCACATTTTTTTCTACTAATTGGATTTTGCTGTCATGCGAATGTAGTAAGACGCTCTGTTTAGTTTAATTTGAAATATTTATTTGAGCTTACCACGGATTAGTTATAGATATCTTATTTAGTGATTTTAGGTTTAGTCTATTGAGAAGGGATTTTTAGTTTTAACTTAAAATAAAAAACCCTTTGGGCATTATTGCTGAAGAGTCGGCACCTTTTGTTAACATGTCTGCGATTTTACTATACTTTGCTGGATTTGAAATAATTTGGGGATTGCTCAGCTTGCTGTAAGTGTTACAATTTCCTTTTTTTTTTTTTTAAACCAGTTCGGTGTCCTGTTTTTCTCTATTGTTTCATTGAGATTCAATATATTAGATCTTATCATTTCTCTTGTGAAAAGAGATCTTGTGTTTATTAGGAAAACCTTGGCAAGGTTGAATGTAGACTGTTTCCCGTTGTTTTAGTACTTGAAAAAATAAACTTTAGGTAAAGTCTTCACGATAATCAAATAATATGTACATTAAAGGCTATTATTAGCCAATTTCTTCCTATCTTAAATTACTCTGAGATCCGAATATAAGTGAGTGAAGTGTAACTGATGTATTTGAAGGAGCATATTCTGAACTACTAACATAATAATGTAATGAAAGATCGTCTATCAGTTCTCGGATAGCATAATAACAACAATTACACGATAAGCATAGAAAGGGAAAATAAGAAAAATAGGTCCAAATAATGTACTTAATTAGTTGTACTAGGTTTGACTGTAGAAAATTTTCAATGGAGCTGTCATTTCTCATAATCGATGTCACAACAAAGTGATAAACACTCAAAACCATACGCTTAAAACGTTTCTAAAATTTACTTCCCCTTTGGGATTTGGTTTTCTATTATTTATCATATCATGTTAATGTAGTGCATTTGTTGTTCTAAATGGGAATTGAGATAGAAGGCAACGGCAGATGATAGTTGGACTTCTACTCTTTCTCACTGACTCTACTTTAACCTTTATTACTGCCTTTGTCATCATTGTTATTATCATAATTATTATTGGGTTATCTTTACTATTATCATGGTTGCCATCACCACTCTTATAAGCATTATCCTAATCATCAATTGTTGTTGGCCAACCTCTAATTTCATTATCGATGTGTAAAGTTTTACCATCATTATTATTTTCAAAATATTGTTTATTATCATTGTCATCATGTCTTTTTCATTGTAGTAAATGTCTCCACACTATTAGTGTTGTTGTTTTTATTGTCATTGTCACTATTATAATTGTTAACATGTCATTCATATCCGCTTCTATCATTGTTATTATCACTTTCGCCACCATTGTGTTGCCAATATCATTTTATTATCACTATTGATGTCATTCTTATATCATTCTTATATCATTAGAGGCAACATGAAGGCTCACTAAGTGTAAAAATACTTAAGCTACTCATAATATACTTTGGGAATGAGCATGCTTCTTAAGCTAGGCGTTATTTTCTCGTAAAAGTGGATGACCAATATCGATGGTTCCTATTAGAATGTTATCAACTAAATTACTAGACTTGAAGAAACAACTTATAGATTTGCTAAAGAAACAATTTATTTAACCAAGTTTCTCTTTGAAAAGTTTTAGTTGTATTGGTAAAGAAGAAGGATGAGTCATTTAGTTTGTGTATTGTTTATACACAGTTGAACAAGTTTACTATTTTTTAAGTATCTTTTGCTTATGATTGATGATTAGTTATTTCAGTTGCATATGCTCTCTAAAATTGACTTGAGATTTAAGTATTACAAAATTAGATTAAATTTTGAAGATTTGCGAAGTTGTTCACGATTTGGATAAACTTAGTCACTCTCTCTTGGAGCTCGTTTCTCTTGGAGCTCATCTATGGTTTTTAGCGGCTTAGCGCACATTATCTGCTAATGGTCCGGCTTTGAACATTGATGACAAATTGTTCAAGATGAACTCATGAGTGACGTCCCTCACTTGCTGGGTCATCTCATTGTATCGCTTCATAAAACCTTTCAACGATTCTTCTTTCTCTTTCTTTGTACTAATAAATCCAAGGTATGTCAGGCCCCGACACGGCTAGAGGCATATTGTTTGTTGAAAAAGGATTCTACTGTGGCGAAACAGTTCACTGTGTTAAGGGGAAGAGTACTGTACAAAGTCAATGCTTTCCCTTTAAGCGACAGGGAAAACACTCTACACATCACTGGGTCACTTGACGAGTAAAACGTCATTGCATTCACGACCGAACATAGGTGGTCATCCGGGTTGATCGATAATAGACCCTCTGCACAGACAGTCCGAATGGGAACGGGTTCGTTTGTCGCTCCACTGTTTGCTTATCTTCACTATCTGCCATCTTGATTAACCTGGTTGGATGTCGGGCACGTCCTACTCACCTCCCACCCAAATGTGCTTGGTTTGTTCCCATTATTGTTGTCCTTTGAGGGGGTCAAAATCAAAGAGACCAAGTGTTGAGCAAACTGCTCGCCCCGAGCGGCTGCATGCTTCGCTCGGAGTGCGGCAATCTCGACCTTATGCTTTTGTTACCTCTCCTGCATTTGCGTTTGTATCTGTGCCTGCATTTCTCTTATCAGCTTTATTGGGTCTTGTTAGTCTCTCATTTTTTGTGGTCACCATTGGGTTTCTTCAATTTTCGGGTCCACGATGAGTACCAAAATGTTTTAGTATGTAGGGTCGAGAATTACACCTTCACAATTTAGTCAATTCCTTTCTCTTCGCTTTTTTTTCTTTTCTTTTTAGTCTTGTCCAATCCTCTCTAAAGTGATCCAAGTTCGAGCTGGTGAGTACTTGTTAAAGATACTCTAGGCTTAAATTAGGGTTCAATTACCGATGAGTTGTTACAATTAAGTATTAAATGTTCAATAAATACAATCACCTTACCTATGTATTTATAGGTTTCTAAGTGGACTTTTGATTTAGGTTGTTCATTTGCAGTCTAATATCATCTAAAAATGTTTTTAATAAAAAAAAAATGTTAGTTATTTGGGTCAAACGGTCATAATTGTTGTTTTCGACTGTTCGGTTAACCAAGTTATGGTTTGTTCCTGACGTTGATTTATTATGTGGTTGACTAATCAGTGAGTGTAAATACAGTACAAAAATAAATAATAAATATTTTTAAATTTATATTAAGTTTTAAATAGAACTTGTTTGATATAAATATAGACAAATTTGTTTAATATATACGGTTAGACATATTCATTCGATGTTTGTTGTTAGAATCGTTTAAATAGTATATGGATATATCATCTAATCAATGTAACTTTAAATTTATTTATTGTATTGTAAGACTTTTTTAACTCGTTTAATATGTATTGATAGACTTATAAAATTTGTGTATGGAGAAATAGACTTGTGTAATGAAAAAGTAATTATAAATCACAAAAGGATATAATTAGAAGAAATAATATAGATAAAAAAGGTTTATTACTTTTTAATGTAATATTTTTTGTTATATTCGTTTAATGTTTTGTTATTAAACTCATCTAATCAATATAAATATAAATAATATATATATATATATATATATATATTTATATTTAGGCTTATCAAATGGTAATATAAATACATTAGTATATTTAAAGACAATCAGTTAGTTAGTTTTTACTTTTCATTTTGGTTTTATTAAATTACAAGCTTTAACAATTTGAAGTTGGAATAAAAAATGTATTTAGTGGATGTCAGACAGATATTATAATAAGAAGTGTGATTTCTTTTATTACTAAACCTTTGAAATGAACTTTTTTAATGATATTTTAAATAATTTTGTGATAAATATAATTATTTAAAGTGTTAGATATATTTTTAGTCATAAAATTTAATATAAAATTGAAAATTGTCATTATCTCAAATTTGATAGCATTTTATTCTCAAACTTCTAAAATAAAAGCATATATTGTTATTCTAACTCAATTGTACTAATTTTTTTTATGGGTACGGTGTTTGAGATTATATTTAAGTTTTTTACATCATCCGTAAAAAAAATTTACCATTATTATACATGAAACTCCTAGGAGGGGTACCAATTCAGACAAAAAGCAAATTGGTTTCAGTTTAAAGTATATTCCTCTCCTAGCATCCCAAATAATGAACTTCAAATGAAACAAGCATTTTACTTAACCAAAAGGAAAATTCAGGTTGCAAATATATATTAACTTCCCAAACTAAACAATATTACATGATTTTCTGGATACCAAAAATCGTATTACTGCATAATTCAAGGTTCAAACAAAACTATACCACTAAAAAAATTCAACTACAAAATCACATTTCGACTCAGTGTGATGGAATATTATCATGTCATAGCTAAAAATTAAACCATATAAACTGAATTATATTATATAAACATACATAATTCATAGATAATTTGTTTAGCATACCATCTGAATCTTGTGATTGTACCTGGTGTTATGTTTGAATTATATTATATAAACAGAAGCTCCTTCTTCGTCCTCATCTATAATCTCGTTCTTCACGTCTTTTTAATATTAACTTGGAATCGGTTCTCTGTAAAAGCGAATCGATTATGTATATTAAGGTCATATACAGATAATTATACAATACTTTGAGGGCACATCTGACTTTTTACTAACAATCCCTCCATATCTTTCCACTTCTGCGGGTGATAAAAAAGGAAAATGATATTTTAACACCAAATTTTGACACTGCACACGTGTCAAAATATGATTGGACGATTTCAAATTAAAAAAAAGCTGAAGCAAGAATATGGAAAATAATATTTTGACACCAATTTTTGACACTATTTTGACACTGCACATGTGTCAAAACGTGGTTGGACGATTTCAAATTAAAAAAACTGAGACAAAGGCATATTTGGAAGATAAAACCAAAGTTTTTTTTTTTAATTTGAAATCGTTCAACCACATTTTAACACGTGTGCAGTGTCAAAATTTGACACGTGTGCAGTGTCAAAATAGTGTCAAAAAATTGGTGTCAAAATATCATTTTCCCAAGAATATATTTGGAAGAGAAAAACCAAAGTTTTTTTTAATTTAAAATCGTCCAATCACATTTTGACACGTATGCAATGTCAAAATGGTGTCAAAAAATTGGTGTTAAAATAATATTTTTCGATAATAATTTTTTCAATCCCCAACTCTGTCTTCATCGTTCCTCGCTTTTCCTCTCAAACAAACACACATATCCCTCTATTTCGTGCTCTCAGACACCTATGAACAGTATAATATGTTCATGTGAATACAGTGTCAGTCATCGTCATTCATCTCTCGTCACTGTCCTACGCCATTGCGAAGCCAAACCTCCTCATTGGTTTATTTTATTAATATAATTATTAAAAAAACATCTCCAAATATGAAAATGTGTTTATCACATTAAATAAATCATAAGATTAAAAAACATCTCCCTCTTTTAATCTTTCTTTGCAGCAACGCTGCTGGAGGGTTAACGGTAATGGTTAGTAACACTCTAATTTTTCAACTCGGTAAGTTATAGAACCAACATGATTAACAAAATTAAAGTTAATTCTTTTTACGTACTCTCTCTATCTTACCTCGAGTTTTCCTCTTTCATTCTTTCGCCACGATGCTACTAGAGTGTCAACTGTATGATTGTAACTTCCCATGTTCCTGTTTGTAAATTGTATGATAATATGATGAACAAAATTTTAGTGTGTATAGTTTTTAAACTTTGACTAAATATTGAAATTTATTTGTTTCAAATTTTCATACATTTTTTATATCTAAATTTAAAAAATAACTAAAAAAGAAAAATTATTTTTACGTCATAAATAATGTTTTAGATTAAAGTTTGAATTAAAACGCGTCAAACAATTTAAATAATTCAAATGTCATTTGACACTTTTTCAAAATATAACAATTTAAACAACTTGCATTCTAAACATTGTATTCAAACTTGTTCTCACAAAGTTATAACCTTCGTGCCAAAAATGAAACTCGCTCACACAAAGCTACAACCATCTTGAACAATGAAACAAACTTTAAACTCAGAGTCCTACAACCTCCCTATTTGATGAAACAAACTTAGAGTGACACAGTGTCATAAACCTCATCGACTAATGAAACAAACTTAAACATACACAATGTCTTACCACCCCCTGGTTAATGAAACAAACTCACTTACATAGAGTCTTAGGACATTTTCAACCAATGGAACATGACAAAAATATCCATGTCTACAGGTATATACAGATAAAATCTGCAACGAATAATTAGTACGCGTAATAGGTAGATTTTTTTTGTTACGAGTCGAAGTAAGTAGGCACTATCTTTGCTCCATTCGACTCGTTGTTATCCCTAAGTGAATCAAACTTAGATTCATAAAAAGTCCTACAACTTTTCCAACCAAGGAAACAAACTCGGACTCACACGAAGTTGTACAACTTTTTTGGATTAATGAAACATACTCAGATGTCTAAGAATACTCATGCATGCTTGCATTTGTCATTAAGCATTCATGGAGAAAGATAAAAAATCTCATCTATTCACACTAGAAAATATTTTTGAACATTGGTTTCTACGTAAAGGAATATTTAATATGGTAATAATTTGAATCAACCTTATGATAATAATTATAATCAATGCCTTGAATATTATTTGATTTATTTTTCTTACAATCAAGACCATTTCTTTCTCTATTTTGTTCATTGTCAATTAATTCACAATTAAGTCAAGATTACCATAATATTACACTGTGTATATATAAATACACACCCTGTAATAGAAAACGGAGGACCAAAAAAATAGAGGGAGACACCTAGAAATAATAGAGATTGAAAGAGATAATGAGAGTATATAAGAAAATAAGTTCTTACACAAAAGTATTTTGTCAACAAAAACCACCAAATAAGAACTAGAAGAGTACTGAAAGCTAAAAAAGTATGTCACATCTACATTATTCTTTTCTCTTTTTATTGTACTTTGATGTTTTTTTTTTCTAAAAGATATTATTTTTTATTACATACAAACAATGTTTTAAAAATCATAAAATAAAGGGTATAATATGGTCGGTTTCTTTGTTTTTCCTACCATTCTTAAAATAAAAAAATACAAAATCTTTAAAACAAAAAATGTCAATATTGTCAAACAAACTTTTTTTTAAAGAACTAAGTGATGTGATTTCGATTGTCCATTGTAAATGGATATACGTAAGAGCAACGTCAATCCTTGTCAGGCTCATAAAACAAAACATTTTTATTTCTTAATAATTTCTTTATATTATTATTTTTAGGAAAAAATAAATATCTTCGAAAACCACATCAACTTTATAAATTTAATTACAAGTACTGCTTTGGGGTAGGATGTTAATATCTTCTTTACCCGTAACCGATTCCCAAACCTAAAATATAGTTTTTCATAGACTATGTCTTATTTTATTTTTTCCATAGTTTTTTCCAAAATAAATTATGATGACGACTTTCAAAATCTTTTCTTAAACCCGTATATTTTCGATTCGCCATCCGGAATCTCCTCGTCTTTTGTTGCATTCTCAAGTCCCTGAACTTTTGAAGTCGTGTTTTTGTAGTATACCAATTCGTTAACATACCGCCGAGCCATTTTTTATTAACATAATGACATCAAGCTCTTATTGCAGCCCGCGCTGGTAAATCAATTGCTTTGTTTTTTTCCAAAAATTAAGAATTGTTTTCCCCACTTGCTCTGTCAAAAACTAAATCACAATATTCTCTGATAAAAACCAGAGTTCTAATAAAATTTGTAATATGAATACCTTACGTTTTATATATATATAAAGTAACATTTTAAGATTCTGACGAAAATGAACTCCATCTTCCAGTTGCAACACATATGAAATATTAACTTCTCTGACTTGAAATTAAAATGTAACCTTCAAAACTTCTTCTCATATGTTTGAGTCTTATTATTCTCCTTTTTCGTTAAATCTCGTTCTTTTTTCACAAAAAATATCATTCACTCACTTGTTTATTATATATATTTATAAGTTTTACTTTTACCTTAAAATCCTAGACACAATATTTCACTTAATCTTTTTAATAACCACAAAATATCATATATCTTTTTTCATTTTCTTCTATTTTTGTTTCTTAAAAAATCTTAATCTCTTTTATATAACTAAAATCACACAAAATTTCATATTTTTTTAATAAATTTGTTTATGGAATAACCATCATATATAAACCATTTGTTATAATAATCACTTTATATATCTTTCAAGAAAACTATTTAATACTTTCTTAATAATTATGCACTAGTTTTTTTATTTCTTAGAAAAGTTTTTAAATATCCTTAAAAATAAATAAATAATAAATCATTATATTTCCTATTATATTTTTTTGAAATATAATAAACAATAATAAATCATTTGTAAATACCCAATTTTATTCAAATAATAAAAAAATGACAAATGAAAAATAACTTGATTTAAAGAGAAATACAAAACATAAAAAATATTTGTATTATTTAAAAAATATATAAATATATCTTTTATTCAATTTGATAAAATATAAAATTTTATATTATATCATACTAAATAATTAAAAAAATATCAAAATATTAAAAATATGAAATAATAATAAAAAAATAGAAATATATTCAGATTCTTTTGATGTTTGCCCTTTCTTCCGCCTTTTTTTTTTCATTCTTTCCTCAACCATGCAAAGAAAAGAAGTAGAAAACGTAAAGCACACCCTAATGCACTCCAGATTGCAGTGCTGACCGAGTGGGCAGTATAGGCAAAAAAAATCAGAGAGAGGTAACAGGCAGGGGGCACAAATCACGCTTTCTCTTCCTCCACACGCTACACTAATCTTCGTCTTCCTCCTTCTTCATTTTCGGCAGACACCACAGAACACACCAAATCAATCTTCCCCTATTCTGTCCTTCTCATTCTTTCCCACTGCATCCTCTCTCTCCATTTCAAACTTAAATTTTATGATTTATTTGTAATTAGGTTTAAGTATTTATTTTTTAGTTTTGTGTGTTACTGATTTTTTGTTTTCTGTTGTCATAATTTCAGTTTTATTGTGATAAATTCGGTTTCTATTTGCCAGTCAGTATTCTGTGCTCTATCCGGTCAGTATTCTGTGCTCTATCCGGTCAGTATTTAGTTATATTCAAGTACTAGTTAGTTATTATTCGATGCTATGTACTCGGTGGTTAATATTTTGTTAGTATTTTTTGTACAGGCTTTCACGGTTATTTAATAGCCTTTTCACGTTCAATTAAAGTAACGAGTTTAACAGTGTAAACATCACCGTGTGTCGTCTTCTGTTTTACATTCACTCCCTCGCGCCCGGCGCCCCGCGCCGCCGGGAGGAGAAAAGAAACCCTCCGCCTCTGTAATCGAAGGTTTCTCTTCATTCCGCAGGTATCGCTATCCATAGCATAATAAAAGTGTATTAAATATCTGTTTTCATGTTTCTTTGTTATTGTGATCAATGACGAGCGTGAATCATCCCATCTTATGCTCATGCACACTTCATCCAATTATTTTTCCCTTTTATGGATTATTTTATTGCTTTTATCATCATGCTGATTTCATATAACCTGTAGTTTAGTTCTAGCTCAATATCCTATTATTGAAACATCTTTTTTAAAAAATGTTAAACAATATTATCAAAAGTTTATTTTATTTTTGTTTTGCTTTTTTACAATCATAATAATTATGAGAATTTATTATTATCATTTTGAGTGTCGGATTCCCTTGATAATTCAAATTTTCAATTTCATTTATATGACATTTTAAGAAGAATTGATTATCATGTTATTACTTAATAATTGAAATTTTTGTAATAATTTTGAAGATTGATAATTATTTTGTCGAATCTCGGACTGATAATTATACTTAAAAAATAATTAATTATTTCTCCTTTTAGTGTAAGATATGGAATTTATATATAACAAGACGAAAATGATAATTAGAAAAAAATAAGGAAAGTTTAATTCTTTAAGACTCGAATGTAAAGGAAAATAGTAATTTGGACAATCTCTTCTGAAGTTTCTTTGTGCCTCCATTCACACGTGAACACCACCAGGACCATCTCTGGCGTTCTGCGCCACCTCTGCCTGGCTAAGAGCTTCGCCGGAGATGCTGGTCGCAACCGAAACCCTAGCTACCGTCATTCGCCTCGCCGTGTTCGTCCACGCGAGACGAAAACCGAGTTTAGCAAACCATTTATCTTTTATGTTTTTATATACATATATTCTCTTATTAAACGACTTCTCTTTATTTTAAATTCTAAAATTGTTATGATCTTTGTTTTTACAATTAGTGATTAAAAAGTTAAAAAATAATCCATGACCTTATCATTATATCTCTTAAAATAAAATTTTAGAATAATTAATTTTCACTTATATTTAATAATATTTAATAATTTTTTAATTAAATAACGACTAAAATATTTATTTTATTTTATTTATTTACTTTTTTGATTGTTATAACTTTTTAGAATCTTAGATTTATTATATAAATCTTAGTAATAATGAGTATGGAGGAAAAAAAAAATAAAAAATTATGAAAAGATTATAATCAATGTATCGCATCTCGGATTGAAAAGCACATAAAAATAATACAAACAAAATAAATGCTTAAACGTTAAAAGTAGAAATTTTGAATTTTTTTTTGAAGAATTTTACTATTTATGCGTATCCATTTGACTAAAAATGAAAAAGATTCTTTATTTATTTATTTTTTATTCTGTTTTAACTAAACAATAATGCCGCTTTATAATTTAACTTATGGCGTGTCGCTTCATTCGCCCACTCCACTCTCAGTGTAACTCCCAATTAACTGCTGGTCTCTCCGGCATTCTCCGATTCCAGTATTTTCTACCTCGCCAGCACGTTGCTTTATCTTTTGGTTTTGCAGTCGCTGCTGTGTAAGTTGTTTCAGATTTTTGTCTGCCTGATTTCATTTTTTTAGAGCTCGTGTTGTGTGTTGCATATTTTCTTTTGAGTTCATGCATTTTGTGTGTATTTGTGTTTTGTATTTTGAAAGTTGAACGGTGTGCATGTGAGTTTGAGGGTTTCATGACCTAACCTAAGATGATTGCAGTGGTTGTCCCCACTGTGTGATAGGGAAATTTGTCTTGCACAGAGAGGTGCATTTGTTTATTGGTATTTTCGGTGTTAAAAAAGGACCTGTTATAATCCTAGGCTTTTGATATTTTGGTTTTTTTTAAAAGCATATTTTGCAGTATGGCTTTTTTTATTGTTGCTATTGTTAATTTATTTTATTTTATTGACATTTATGCAGATGGTCATGTTCCTTGTTCTGAAGAAAGATAAAAAAATGATATGCACCACAAGGTGCCTAGACCCGCCGATCGAATTGTATGGATTTTATTCTTCTTAAGTTGTATTCTGTTTATTAATTTTAAAAATACTTTGGAAAATTTTTTGCTAGCTGTTACTTTGATAAGGTAAATGAAGTTTATGGTGTGATAGTTAGACCTAAAAATATTTGCAGGCCACAGGAATTGAGCTTAACTTGTGAAATTTCCAAAAATAAGATACATAGTCTTTCTGAATTTCCCCAATTTTCACTAACTCCGGTCCCAAATAATTTACGCGAGAAGTCTGAGTGGGGGAACTTTTTGAATTACCTATGTAAAAAAGACAAGGTATGATGCTCTCTATTTTTTCTTTGCCAAAATCTTTCTATTTTATCTAAACTTGTTTTTATTAACGCTCTAGCATATTTATGTTTATGATGGATTTGTGTAATTGTATTGGTTGTTCACTTGTTTTGATACTAAGGATATGTTTGGGCCAATCTATTTTTTACTTTTTCTCCTTCAAAATGGAAGGTGGGTCAAGCATTTTTGATATAAGTTCTTAAAAATATAAGAAGTTTATTTAACGAGAAAACAGCTAAAAGATATGGAGCTTTTTAAAACTCATAATGAGAAATTTAGTTCTAGCTTAAGCAAAACTTTTGACACTGAACTATCTCTCTAAATCCTAGTAGATGACATTTTATATTTGTATCTTTTGGTAAACAACAATACTTTATGACACTTTAAATATTATATTAGTCACAAATTTATTTGGTTTAATCCAACAATAAAATTATATTTCTGCACCTTTGTTGGAAAACTGAAGGGGGGAAAACAACAAGGGGATATTCAGTAGTGGGCCACAAGTCAACTAAATAAGAGACTGTGACATCACACTCAATTCAAAACCTTAGGACAATTGGTTTGTAGGTCTTTCTCACTTGTACATTGCCCAACTTGTCTATTTCTATGCGATGTGAGAATTCAACTCATACATGAACTCACAAATCCCTCCTTCAAGTGTGAGTTCCATCCAAAGGAAGCTCTTGCTTGTCCATGAGTATTTAATGGTGACTCTTATTTGCATTGTTGTTCACCTCAACAACACCCTGGTTGGATTAGTTGCCAAGATGATATAAGGGATTATCTGCACACTAGGATCCACAATTGACACCATCATATTTGTTATGTTGATCACCATGAACTATTTACTTTGATACCACTTGTTAGAACACACACTAAACATATTCACAAAAGCAAAAACGAAGAATGGGAAGAGAACAAGAGATAGGGGTTCTGAATGTGATATTTATATCTCACAGACATATGTGTATCACAATACATCATTACTATTTATAGTACCATTAGGAGCAATTAGTTGACAGCCCACTAACTACCTTACTAACATACAAAGCCAAGGGAATTATCTACAACACTCTACCTTAATTTAAATTAGCAATAGACTGCATTCTTATCATCTTCCTAATAAGCTTGAATTTGTCAACCTTAGGAGGCTTTGTTAACTCAACTTCCCTTTACTAACTTGATCCCTTACGAAATGCTCCTTTCTATGCTAAGGTATGGGGTAAGGTCATCGAAAAGTCTTACCCTTGCATATGAAAAGAGATTGTTTCAAGATTGGAAGCCATGACCATCCAGTCACTTAGCCACAACTATATTGTTGTGCCAGACTTAACATATTAAAAGATATTTTAATTTTATATTATAAAGGAGTGTGGTTGATCTTTAGGTTTTCTTATTAATTTTATTTTCTTTCTTTGCAGTACCTTTTTATCTAAGTGATTAAGGCCCTGTACTAATTTTCCTGTAACATTTATGACATATCCAGTATCAATGAATTGAGAAAAAAAATAATATTTTCTGTCATTATTTAGCTATGTTATTTTGAGCAGTTAAATTAAAAATCACAAACATGCAATTTTTTTTGCAGGTTGCTCTTATAACCTTTAAGCAGTACCAGTTTTACATTCTACCTCCTGCATTAGTTTCAACATCAAGCCCAGTCAATGTTGCATATAATATAGATAATACAGGTTCTGTAGATACTCGTCCAAGGGATAGTGAATCAGGTGTTCCTTCTTTGGAGGACTGTTTTTTTGTTCTCAGCAGTCAATGCTTAATTGTACCAAAACATTGCATCCAATTGTTATGCGATGTGTATACACAAAATAACACTAATGAATAGAAATAACTGATGCACCCATTATTTAGGTTTAGGACATTAAGTGTCGCCTATCTTTTGCCTTTAAATAGATAAACATATTTGTATCTATGGGGTTATCTAACTTGGAATTTGGAATTGTTTTACACATAGGAACGAAGACAATGGAATTTTTTTTAGTTACTACCTCTTGTGACACGGTTGAACATAACTTGTAGTAGATGTTTCCTTAGCAGGTTCACAGTTAGAGGAATGCGGTGGACCAAATACAGCTGAAGGTCTTAAGTTTTCTCGAGCTGAAGAAACTTGCAACGAATATCAGTCTCGAGTCCCTCTAAAAAATTTCATACGGGCAGACCCAAGTTACCTTAAAACTCTTGGCCAGGCTCATTCTGGATGGATTTTTGGTGCAATTGCTGAGCTTGTTGATAATTCCAAGGATGCCAAAGCAACTAAGTAGGTTTTATGTTTTCTTTTGAGCTGTTATATCATGCGTTACTTGCCAGTAAACATACTATTTGAGAACTT
This sequence comes from Vigna radiata var. radiata, assembly GCF_000741045.1. Lineage (NCBI taxonomy): Eukaryota > Viridiplantae > Streptophyta > Magnoliopsida > Fabales > Fabaceae > Vigna > Vigna radiata. The sequence goes on along the minus strand of NC_028361.1, from coordinate 7,510,058 downwards.
TAATTTACTCTATTTTCCCTTGTTTATTTAATTTCTTCAAATAGATATAATTACTTGAATGTGAATAGGCAATATAGGAATTCAAGATTCTATTGCTGCTTTTGGTTTGATGTGTGAGGTGCTAAGAAAGACTAATGCTTTTCTGAATTTTCAAACGGTTAAACACTAGAAAATCATCTTATCTAAGCTTATTTGGTGTTTGGCCTGGGGTTCGTCTTTTTTTTCTTTCTTTTTCCTTGGGTGAAGTTATTAGTTCCAAAAACATATACTACAAGTAATCAAGACTGTGGATTCGGCAATTCTTTATTTCTCACCCTTTTGAAGAACATATCGAGTGCTTGCTTCAAATGTTTTGGTAAAAGGTAAATACCATATATATAGTGACTTCTGTTTATCTACGTTTCTTAACTTTCTGTAGAAAGTAAAAAGGTGTAGACGTCAGCTAACCCTTTTTGTTTGTTTTTACTTTGACTCATTTGGAATGGAGGATTGGGGAAGTGAATATGTTGATGCTCGAGATTTATAAAAAAACATAAGCTGAGTTATTTATCCTCCTTGTTAGAATAGGTCTTAAATAGTTTTTATTTGAAAAACTGATATGGGTTGTACCTATGAGTTGTACCTATCTCTATACCTAGAAATCTAGTCTGGCTTTTTGTTTTTACTGTTCCCTTTACTCATTGTGTTAGAAAAACTATCAATATAAATATGAGAACACAGGAGATGTGATTCAAGCTCTCTAAAATATTTTGTCCTTTTCATCTAACTTATGTTGGTAATGGAGGAGGTCGATGATAGGACTTTGAGAGTTTATGAAAGAAGGAAAAGGAATTAAAAGAAATAAGTCATAAGATGTTAGGGGGTTTATGGGGGCTGTTAGGAGGTTGGTTGGTATATGTTTCTGGTAGGGGTTAGATTTATAAGGTGGAGGGGGTGTCTAGGGACATACATGTTGTTTTTGTTGTACCTTAGAGACAGGACCATTGCATCTTGTGTAAAGGGAGAGGGCTTATTGTTTGGGCTGTTTTCCTCGTATTCTTTGTCATCAAGAATAATAATTTAGAGCGTTAAAGTGTTTCTCTGTTATAGAGAGTGTGTTTGGTGTTTTCTAGATTTCTTGTTCCACGAAATCTATTAGTTGATCTTGCTTTTCTAGTTAGAGTCTTGTCCAGTGAAGGCTTCGTCGTTGTCTACTATTAGTAGTCATTGCCCGTTGTCACAATTTTCTTTGGTAACCATCGAATTTGGAGTATCTCTCCAAGCAATGGTCAATCGCACTAGTCCCAAAGGTTGGATTTGCTCCATGCTTTGCTAAGTGCACTTTCTCTGTTAGCCGTTGCTAGGCGTGTGATGTCAACGTGCTGCCTTATCTCACAAAAGTTACATCATGTGCCTCCACAAGTCTCACCAAACCTCCACATTCTTGTTTTGACCTTTGGTTCTCCACTATTAATTTGGTTGTAGGTCAGATATGTGATTCTCTATTGTTTCTTATTGGCGGTTTCTTTTCTGCTGGTCTCTTTAGACAAAAAATTCTTTTGGGCTTGGTGTCTCCTCTAAAACTCTTACCATTATGAAAACTTGAATGGCTGAAGTTATCTCTCTTGGTCTGTCTCAATTAAGCTTTGGTTCCTTGGTGAAGATTTCCATGATCATCTTGAACAAGGTAGGAGCAATGTATTGTCTAATCAAGTTGAATAGTCGAAGAAAGCTTATTTTTAGCTTTGTGCTTTATTGTTACAATCTATTGAACCCAAACCATTAGATACTCTTAGATTGTTAAGAACATGCAACTTATTCTGGAAAAATAGCTCGTCATATTTTTTGCACATGATATTTAATGCTTTTATGACTTTGCCAATGGGCTTGCATCTCTCAAACAAACAAATCATAACATGAGATCTTTCATGAATGAAATTCAATCTGCTATTTGAAAATTAAAGATGTTCTTGGAGGTTGAGTCAATAAACAAGATTAAGAGAAAGTAGCACAAACTTTTATAGTTGTGCCATGCAATGAAATTTATGCAATAAAATTTGGAACATGTTAGAGATAAACTATTTAGTGATCACAAATTCTTATCTATGAAAAACTTGAGACCACGACTCTTTCGGGTTCCAACTCTTCAAAACAAGAATGTTCAGTAAATTGTGAAATCTTTTATCGTGGTTTCTACATGTAGAAGAGGAGAATGCAGTATTGGAGAAGGGATATCCTCAATGCATGTACTTTATGAGAATGAGTCATATCCAAGAGAATTACTTCTCTTTGCATGACTCTCTTGATAAGACACCCGAAATCTTTAAAGTTGAAACTATGGAGCCCGAATACAAGAACATTTGTGATTGAAATCTAATAGGTTGGAACAATTATCTATATCCCAACTTGTTAATCACAATCTCTGGAAAGTCAAAGTCCATGAACATTTGACTTAGGCGCTTCTGATCATATTTCAGCCAATGGCTCTAAAGTTTCCTCTGAAAGGGTTGGTCAAGTTTCCTTGTTTCCTTAAATATAAAATTTGTTCTTTTGGTTCCTGTTTGTCCTTTAAATCCTATTTCTTTAAGTCAATTGACAAAGTCTTTAATTGTTCACTATCTTTGATGTCAATTATTTTGTTACTATTGAATATAGTAAAACTAGGTATAAGATTAATCTCCTTTGTGTATAAAACAAACATAGGGTCATATATTTATAATCAAGTTACCACCAATAAAGACACAATACCCGGAGGTAGATCTTCCATCAAAAGGATATATTGCCTAATCAACATCTGAATAACAAACAACTTTTGTATGGTTATTGGAGCCATATAACAAACTTTTTCCAAGAGATCCTTTAATGTACTTTAATATATGGATGACTACATTCCAATGATTTGTACATGGGGAATCGAGTACTTCCCTTTTACACATTTGAGAATGTGAGTTACTGCATTTCAAGAATCAACTTGTGGATTTTGCATAACTTGGCTCACAACACCCATTGGATAAGAAAGATCAGGTCTTGTTATGGTAAGGTAGATGAGTTTTCCAACCAACTTTCTATGTCTCTTTGGGTCTCACAAAAGTTCACCTTGGTCTCATTAACTTTTCATTTCAGTCCATAGGACTATCAATGGGCTTGCAATTTGTTAGGCCTGTTTCCTCCAAAATATCAAGAGAAGAGTGGCCATAAAACACTTAATGATCCGCCTCACATAGTTTCAATCCAAAATTCTGCACAACCCAACTAGATTTACCAAACTAAGCTCGAGGTGATTGTTTACAAACTAACCCAAAACTCCCCCCTTAGCAACAAAGTGTGGAGGTTTCTCCATCTATATCTCCTCTTCTAGATCATCATGAAGAAAGACATTTTAAATGTCTAACTGATAAAGGGGCCATTGACGAATGACATCCATAGTAAGCAAAATACGAATATTACTGCTTTTAGCCACAGGAGAAAAAGTATCACAATAGTCGAGGCCATTAACTTGAGTATATCCCTTGGCTACTAAACAAGCTTTGAGACCATAAATTGCACTAGTAGGACCAATCTAATAGCATAGACCCAACCACAACCGCAAACTTCTTAGCAGCAGGAAGAGGGACAAGGTCCCAAGTGCCATTGTGTTCAAGTGCCTACATTTCATCAATCATGCCTTGTTGCTATCTAGGATGACTGTTAGGGGGGGAGATACTTTGAGTTTTGTTGACTGGTCTATGAACCAGATGAAGGAGGTTAAGCTCCTGTGTACATTGTATTCTTGAATTCTTGATGTGAATACAACTAGTTTTTACATTCAACTCTGTTCTGAGTTTTACTACTGTGCCAAGATACGATGGCAATACGACAAGACTTGCAGGAAGTCATGCGGATTTTGGGAGGAAGGGCGTGTGACTAGGAGGGGATATTTGACGGTAGCCAAGCGTTTGCAAAACGCCAATCGGAGGGCGAGATGGGAAGACAAGATCGGAGGAAGAGGCGGAGAGCGTGGCGAAAGTCATGGCGGGTGGCGAAAGCGGGTAGAATTGCCCCTTTTCGAGGGTTTGGATCCGCTAAATTGGGTCAATCGCGTGGAAAAAATTTTCAAAGTGCAGGGCGTCTTGGAGGAGGAGGAGAAAGTGCAATTAGCATACATTAGTATGGAAGGGAGTGCAGGATGTGATAGGGGATTAAATAGGGGATTAAAGGTATATGTAAGAAAGAATAAAAAAGGCGGGAAGTAAAGAAGTCAGTTAGGAGTTTGTTATAAGATATGAGAGTATAAATAAAGAGTTTGTTGAGAAGGGTGGGATTAGGAATTGTTTTGTATTGTTTACTGGATCTCAGTCCAGTGGGAGGGAAGGTGAGGCTTCCTTGATAGCTGTGGGAACATTGTTTTCTTCCATTTACTAAATACAATATGAGGTTATTCACTGTGTGAGTTTGTTTGGTGAGTCTTTACTCATTTTCTTGACTTCTTGACTAAAGAAGTCCATCAAGTTTGGTCCGACCTGCCGGATCCAAATCGGAGGAGTTGTGCGATGGAGAACAGGATGAATGCACTGGAGGAAAGGTGGGAAGGGAAGTTCGAATCCATGGAAGCCATGTTGGAAGAGATTCGAGCGGAGATGAGAGGAAGGGCTCGAGACGGGAATCGCGGCCATGGAAGACGAATGGTTAAACGCGAGAGAAGAAGGAACTAGGGGAGGAGTTCGGAGGACAGTCATTCGCTTAATGGAAGTCGTGAGACGGAAGAGGAGGAATCGGAGGATGAATCGGAGGAAGAAAGCGCTGATGTACAGAAGAGTTGGATGAAGAGAGTGGAACTCCCCACTTTCGAAGGGACCGATCCGACGGGATGGATCGCGAGAGCAGATAAGTTATCGAAATACAGAGTGTAACCGAAAAGGAGAAGATGAAACTGGTGTACATCTGTATGGAAGGGGAAGCGAACTACTGGTTTCGCTTTTGGCGGAAGAAAGTTAAGAAACATACCTGGGCAACGTTAACGGAGGCGATGGTCAGGAGATTCAGAGGTAGACACCGAGGAACGATCTTCGAAAAATTNGCGGCGGTGAGACAACGGGAATTGGTGGCAGAATATGTTCGGGAGTTCGAAATCCTGGTGGCTTAGGCGGATGGCGTGACGGAGGAACAATTGCTGGGCTATTTCTTTGCGGGACTCCAAGAATTAAGGGATCTTGTCCGACCATACGATCCTCGCGATCTGTTAACCGCGATGGAAAGGGCACGAGACGTGGAGCAATCTGGGTTGGTATCGAGGGTGACCAGAGGAAGTGCGGTGAATAAAGGAGGACCAACGTGGGGGAAGTATACCGCCACTATGGGCACAATAGCTAGAACGGAGATCTATCGAGGGTCTTCAGAGGGGCGTGCGAACAGCAGCGGCGGTCTGGTTCCGAAGAAAGAAGCGACGACCAAAACTGCAGGTTCTAAAGTGGAAAGTACGTCAGGCGGTGGCGGACTGAATCGCGGATTGCGAATGTTGCCCTATCCGGAATACATTAAGAGGAGAGAGGAGGGTCGTTGTTTTCATTGTGAAGGACCTTACAGCCCTGGGCATCGTTGCGCAGAAAGGAGTTTTAAGGTGATGATCTTGGGGGCTGACGACGAAGAGGCGAAAGCGGTGGAGGCAGAAGAGGAGGCGGAACAGCGATGCATGGAGTTGTCAGTGTATTCCGCTGGGGGAATCCCGCAATCGAATACGATGAGGCTGTCGGGGTGGATTCGAGACCGGAGAGTAGTCGTCCTCATTGACAGCGGAGCAAGCCATAATTTCATCTCGACACTGTTGGCGGAGGAAATGGGTTTAGAGAAGGAGGAGACGACGCCTTACAGCGTTTGCTTGGGGGACAGCCAGAGAAAGGAAACGCAAGGCCGTTGCATGGCAGTTTCTTTGATACTGGACGGAGTAGAGATTAAAGAGAACTTTTATCTCTTCGAACTGGGGGGCGTCGACGTCGTGCTCGGAGTGGAGTGGCTGGCTATGTTGGGGGAAATTAGAATGGATTGGAAGCAGATGACAATGAAGTATGGCACGACAAAAGGAGAGGTAGTGATAAGGGGTGATAACCGATCATTGAAGAAGGTCGTCAATCCCGAGGCGTTGCAAAAGGAGACAGGGATTGAAACTCTAGCGGTGGTGTGGGGCCTGTATCAGTCTGAAACAGCAGGGGAAAAGAAAGGAGTAGAGGATTTAACCCCCATGCAGGAAGAAAATCTGGAGAAGATTTTGGGAGAGTATGAGAGGGTGTTTGAGATGCCGCAGGGGCTTCCTCCTGTCAGAGAAGTGGACCCCCAGATAGCTCTTAAAGAAGGGACTGAGCCAGTGAACGTGAGACCATACAGGTACCCTCACTTAATGAAAGCTGAAATAGAACAACATGTTCAGGAAATGTTGGGCCTGGGTATTATTCAGCCCAGTAATAGCCCATTTTCCAGTCCAGTAATTTTGGTAAAAAAAAATATGGTAGTTGGCGTTTTTGTGTAGATTACAGAGCTTTAAACAGAGTGACTATCCCCAATAAATATCCAATTCCTGTGATTGAAGAGCTTCTAGATGAATTATATGGTGCTGCTTATTTTTCTAAAGTGGATCTCAAATCTGGATACCACCAGATATACCCAAAACAGCCTTTAGGACTCATTTAGGACATTATGAAATTTTAGTAATGCCCTTTGGCCTCACAAATGCTCCAGCCACCTTTCAAGACATGATGAATTCATTGTTGAGACCGTTCTTAAGGAAGAGTGTGCTGGTATTTTTTGATGACATTTTGGTGTATAGTAAGTCATGGGGGGATCATGAGGAACATCTTAGACATGTGCTGAAAGTGCTAGAACAACACCAGCTGTTTGCCAACAAAAAAAAAATGTGAGTTTGGCAAGAGACATATTCGATATCTGGGGCACATGATATCCGAACAGGGGGTGGAAATGGATGGAGAAAAAATTTCTACAGTGACTGAATGGCCAGCACCCCGCTGTATTAAAGAATTAAGGGGGTTCTTGGGGCTCACGGGCTACTACAGGAGATTTGTCAGGAATTATGGGAAGATTGCTCGACCCCTTACGGATCTTTTGAAGAAGGGGAAGTTTGAGTGGACAAATGCAAGAGAGGAAGCCATGCAAGCTCTCAAAAAGGCAGTGACCACTGCTCCTGTTCTGGCTCTGCCAGACTTTTCACAGCCTTTCCAAGTTGAATGTGATGCTTCGGGAAAGGGGATAGGAGTTGTGTTGTCACAGAATAGGAGGCCTATTGCTTACTACAGCAAGGCATTGTCGGAGAGTTCATTGGGAAAGTCAGTGTATGAGAAGGAATTGATGGCGCTGGTATTAGCTATTCAACAGTGGCGTCCCTACTTGCTGGGAAAGAAATTTAGTGTCCATACAGATCAAAAGAGTTTGAAGTATTTACATGAGCAATGCAAAACGACTCAGAACCAACAAAATTGGCTGGTGAAACTCATGGGCTATGAGTTTGATATACATTACAGGATGGGGGCATCTAACAAAGTTGCGGATGGGTTATCCAGAAAGGGAGAAGAGGATGAAGGAGATAGAACGCTCTTAATGATCACCAGGCCTTATTGGCCTGACTACCAAGAAATAATAGATGAAGTGGAAAAAGACGCTGGGTTAAAGAAAATAATGGAAGAAGTGAAGGAAGACCCGAATTCACACCCGACTTATACGTTAGAGAACGGGAGACTCCATTATAAAGGAAGGTTGGTGCTTTCAGCAAAGTCAGAATGGATTCCGAAGATCNTTGCAGAATTTCATGATACAACGCTTGGGGGACACTCGGGTGTCTATAGAACTTATAGAAGAATTGGCCAAGCTTTTCACTGGATGGGCATGAAAAAAAGGGTGACCGACTATGTAGCCTCCTGTCTTATCTGCCAGCAACATAAATACATGGCGTCATCTCCGCAGGGGTTGTTGCAGCCATTGCCTATTCCCAAGGCCATTTGGGAAGAGATAAGCATGGACTTTGTGGTCAAGTTACCGAAATCTCAGGGTTTTGAATCAATAATGGTGGTAGTGGACAGACTGAGCAAGTATGGGCGTTTCATACCCATCAAACATCCTCATACAGCCAAGATAATTGCAGAGATTTTTGTAAAGGAGATAGTACGTTTGCATGGAATTCCTATATCGATTGTTAGTGATCGGGATCCCAGGTTTGTTAGTATATTCTGGACGGAGTTGTTCAAAATACAGGGTACCCAAGTAAAAATGAGTACCGCCTACCACCCAGAAACAGATGTGCAGACAGAGGTTTTGAATAGAGTGTTGGAGACCTACTTGAGGTGTTTCTGTTCGGAACAGCCAAAGGCTTGGAGCAATGTGTTGCCATGGGCTGAATACTAGTATAACACCAGTTATCAAGGGGCCTCGAAGTGTACCCCATTTGAAATGGTTTATGGAAGAAAACCCCCAGTAGTAACCAAGTTCATACCGGGAGAAACAGTGGTGGAAGCTGTGGCACAGGATTTACAGACGCGGGGTGAAGCCATCTCACAGCTACAATATCATTTGACCCGAGCCCAAGAGAGGATGGTTCAATATGCAAATAGGAAGAGAAGGGAGTCTAGCATAAAAGAAGGGGATTGGGTTTTTTTGAAAATACGACCTCATAGGCAAGTATCTATGCCGGTCAAGTTGCACCCCAAATTATCGGCCAGATATTATGGCCCTTTTCTGGTGGAAAAACAAGTGGGTCCAGTGGCTTTCAAACTACAGTTGCCTGCCACTACAAAGATACATCCGGTGTTCCATGTATCACAATTAAAGTTGGCTGTAGGGGAGCATAAGGTGGAAGGGGAGCTACCCGTAGGACTGCAGGCGGACGGTCCACTATATACACCCTTAAAAGTACTACAAAGAAGAGGAAGAAATCAACAAGGGGAGGAGATCACTCAGATATTGGTTCAGTGGCAAGATGGAGGGATAGAGGGCGCGACTTGGGAGGATGAAGCATTTATCAGACAGCAATTTCCTGCTTTCAACCTTGAGGACAAGGTTGTTGAAGAGGAGGGGGGTATTGATAGGGGATTAAATAGGGGATTAAAGGTATATGTAAGAAAGAATAAAAAAGGCAGGAAGTAAAGAAGTCAGTTAGGAGTTTGTTATAAGATATGAGAGTATAAATAAAGGGTTTGTTGAGAAGGGCGGGATTAGGAATTATTTTGTATTGTTTACTGGATCTCAGTCCAGTGGGGGGGGAAGGTGAGGCTTCCTTGATAGCTGTGGGAACATTGTTTTCTTCCATTTACTAAATACAATATGAGGTTATTCACTATGTGAGTTTGTTTGGTTAGTCTTTTCTCATTTTCTCGACTTCTTGACTAAAGAAGTCCATCAGGATGTGTGCAGGATACTGGATCAGGATCTGGAGAATGAAGGCCAGGAACCAATCTTGGGAAGGGTTGAAGGATGTGTTGGTAATGAGGTTTGGGGATCGAAACAGAGGGTCAGTCTTGGTGAGATTATCGGCGACTAAACAAATGGAACGGTGGATGAGTTTGTCCCAGATTTTGAGGGTCTGGCGGGGCAAAAGAAGAGGTTGCCGGAGGAATAGCTAATGGAGTATTTCCTCGCGGGCTTGAAGGAGGATATACGAAATCAGGTTCGAATACAAGATCCCTAAGCACTGGTGGTCGTCATGCGATTCGTTAGGGAAATGGAGGAAGCAAGGGAAATAAAGATGGGGGTTGGAGCGTAAATAAAAACCCATCAGCGCGGGGGCAGAGTGTAGGCCGAGGTGGTGTGGTGGCGATGGTCGAATCAAATCGAAGCAGTGAAGAAACGACACAAAATAGGTGTGCAGAAATGGTGGATGCTAGGAAGAAGATGGCAAAACTGGACGTTGAGCGGAGTGTGGAAGAGAGGAACTTGTTCTATGTGGGATACAAAAATGTGGTGGGGTAACAGAGAGTTTCATGGAGCAGAAAGAGGAGTCAAAAGGGAATGAGTTGAATGTTAAGCGCATAAGGGATTATAGGCACAAGGTCGAGAGGGAGCTCTCTAATACTTACAATGCTATTAGGATAATTTTAGATGAGCATCTTATCCCATCCACAAATATCGCAGGGTCCACGATGTTTTATTATAAGATGAAATGAGACTACTACAGGTACTTGGCAGAATTCAAAGCTGGTAATAAAAATATGGAGGTAACAGAGCAGTCACTTAAAGCAAATCACACAACTGCAACCACTATTGAGAGGGAATTACAACATACACATTCTATTCATTTGGGAGATTACTATGATATAGTAGGGAGATCAAGTGACAACTATTTGTTTTTTGATGATGAAGTAACGTGCCAAGAGCACCCAGATACTGTTGAGGGAGCGATGATGAATGGATTATGAGAGTCTTTTCGCATAATTTACACATTGAGCACGGGAAATGATTATATTGCACCGGTGGAGGATTTGAGGTGTAGAAGGCTGGAAGTTAATATAATCCAGGAAGAATGGAAGACATTAGAAGAGGATTTGCCACCACCCAAGCCTCCAAAATTGGAGGGTGCCACCTAAGAAGAGGAGCATTACATCCAATAACAATTTCCTGACTTCAACCTTGGGGACAAGGTTGATTCTCAAGGGGGGGAGAAATGTTAGGGCTTGGAGAGTGTATGAAAGGAGACGGGTAAGGCAGAATAATAACTAACTGTTTAACAGTTAGTTGAGAGCGGGAACAGGGTTTATATAAGAACCCTTTTGTTTGTTTCAGAAGGGGGGGAGATACTTTGAGTTTTGTTGACTGGTCTATGAACCAGGTGAAGGAGGTTAAGCTCCTGTGTACATTGTATTCTTGAATTCTTGATGTGAATACAACTAGTTTTTACATTCAATTTTGTTCTGAGTTTTATTATTGTGCATGTGAGAGAAAGAGCTAGTTAGGATTCTTACCCAGGTTCCTAACAATGACCAAGTGCCTCGTGAATATTATTAGGAACCTTAATGGAAGATAAGGAGGAGACAAGCGATGATAACTCAAAATTATAAACCGGATATGGATTACTAGTAAATCGAATACATTTTCGAAGGATAATAGGCGTAGTATGATCTAAGTCAAGAGAAGATGAGGAGGATGAAGGATCCATGGTTTGGGGATTTGGTGGAGGAGGATCTGAGTCTCAAGGATCCTTAGTGTTCTGAGTTTGAGATTGTGTCCGACGCTGATATGTGAGAAGAGGTGGCGTAACAATGTCATTTTTATTTTGAGTTTGAGGTAAGCATTTATACCCTTTCTGAAGGCGAGAGTATCCCAAAAAGACATTTAGTAGCTTTTGCAGAAAGTTTATCAAGACCGGGAAAAAGCATTATGAGCAAAACAAGTACACCCAAATGCACATGGAGATACATGGTATAAAGGGTCATTTGGAAAAATGACAAAGTGACAAACTTTATTCTCAAGAGAGGAAGAAGGCATTCTATTGATCACAAAACAGGTAGTGAGGATTGCATCACCCCAATGATGAACAAGAACATTAGTATTCAACATCAGGGAGCGTGCAGTTTCAATAAGATGTCTATTCTTTCTCTTTGCAATGCCATTTTGTTGTGGAGTATGGGGACATGTTCATTGGTGTAAAATTCCTTGGGAAGATAAGAATGAAGAAAACGTTGCAAAAAAAATATTCCTTAGCGTTATCCCTTATGAAGATTTTAATTGTCTTCCCAAATTGGTTCTTAATGTCATTAAAAATAGATATAATATGGACAAAAGTTCAGATCTTTCTTTCATTAAATAAACTTAAGTACATCAAGAGAATTCATCAAGGAAGGTTATAGAATAATCCTAACTGACAAGACTCACAATCTAAGACTTGAATGTGTTTGTGATTCGGAACCATCATCTTAAACTTGGACAAACTTGGGTGGCCCAAACGATCATGCAAAAGTTTTGGGGATGAAGTTGCAAAACAAGAAAATGAGGAGCTAGGTTTTAGGAAATAAAGTCATTGTGACTCATGTCCTTCTCCAATTAGACGACTCATACTATATGTTCTTGTATAATAAAGGAATTAGTAATAAATGTTACAGAACAATTTAAGGAACGAGTCAATTGGTTAAAAGAGATTAAATTGTAAGGACAATGGGAAACATACAAAACAGAATTTAAATTTAGTGAAGAAGATAAGGAACACGTGCTCGAGTCTGGTCGGAGAAAAGTGGCACTTGATGGCACATGTGGAGGCGGTTGAGGCGGCAACCACCAGAGGTGAGTCGCACTTCTCGAGGCAAACCTAACCTTGATTTTGTTGGAGAAGAAGTGACAATGGAGAAAAAAAGGATAGCAACGCCACTGACAGCCAGTGAAAACACAATGGTCTGGCTCTGGATACCAACTTGAAGAGCTTAGAATAGCTAAAAATTGTTTTATTTCATTTGAACCACTAATACAACTTACTACTGCATATATAGAGTACAATAGTGCAGAATACAAAAGTTCAGGAAACCCCTAAAACTTAAAAGTTGATTTTCCCTACATAAATATTAATAATAATAAAGAACATTACATTTCAACAAGACTCAAGTCATGTCTCATATTTTCTTTTTAGATATTTTGTTACTTTCATTGATATGCATTCCATATCTACTTGGATTTATCTAATGAAACATGTTTCGAACTGTTGTTTATCTTTATATCCTTTTATAATGAAACAAAAACTCAACATGACCAAGTAATTAAAATTTAAGAAGTAATAATGCGAAAGAGTACTTGTCTAATTTTTCTATTGTTTTAAGTTCACATGACATTTACACCTGTTTACTTATCCTTACACACCTCAACAAAACAGTATAGTAGAAAGAAAAGTAGACACTCGGTTGAATTTTTTCATACCTTGTTGCTTGGTGCCAATGTACTGATTCATCATTAGAGCAATGTTGCCTTAACTACTTTTTTTCTTATTAACAGAATGTCATTGTTTCTCAACAGTAAGGTTCATTATTTCATTCTATCTCCATGTTATCATTTGTATCCTAAGATACCTCAAAAAGGTTCCAGGATGCCAATGTCATCTCTTACTAGTGCACTTCTGTCAAGAACTAAACATTTGTGAGATTCAACAAATGAAGTTGTATTGTGACATATCCTACTATTACTAGACTTGATTTGTCTGATGCAGTTTGTTGTTAGTTAGTTCATGTAGATTCCTTGTATTAATCATTGGTATGTTATCATTTGTATTCTAAGATACCTCAAAAAGGTTCTAGGGGGCCAAAGTCATCTCTTGTGGACTTGTATGGTAAAACAGTTCTATCAACAACTAAATGTTTGTGAGATTCAACAAACGAAGATGTATTGTGATAATCAAATTGTTATCCATGTTACTTCCAATCTAGTATTCAAAGATATGACTGAATACATAAAAATTGACCATGTTATTTGGGTAAAGTTGATGTTGTTGATCAAGGAAATTTGTAATGAGTTTTTCAGATCCAATGATGATGAACTTGCATATGCATTAAAAAAAATCCTTGGGAGGATCTTGAGTTTAATTTATTTGTTTTAAACTTGGTAGATGCAATTTGTATACTCTAGCTTGAAGGAAAGTACTAGAATAGGTCTTAAATAGTTTTTATTGGAAAACTGTTCTGTGTTGTACCTATGTCTGCACCTAGGACTCTTGGTCAAGAAAAATATTAATATAGAATAGATATGAGAACGTATGAGAGGCGATTCAAGTTCACTTAATTATATTTTATTTATCTTAAGTCTCCTCAAATTGTACTTATTTTTTATTTATCTTTGATGGTACAGAATGGACATTTTTGTAGATATCATCCAGTTGAAGAAATCTCGGAAGGATGTTCCGATGCTGTGTCTTATTGATGATGGTCAAGGGATGAACCATGACGAGGTTATGAAAATGGTATCTTTTGGGCACAAGCAATCTGATAAAGTTGACACGGACCGCATTGGCAAATTTGGTGTTGGATTCAAAGTAGTTTTCTCTCTTATCTTTTTCCTCTCTGCCACCTATGAACTCTAACTTATAGCTGGTTCTTTACGACACAAGATTGGATAAATAGCTTCTTTCTTTAATGTTTGGGCTTAACTAGGTTAGCTAACGGTCTTTTAGGATGGGATTGGATAAATTGCTACTATCTTTTATATCTGGGGTTTATCTAGGTTAACTACTGGGTTTAAATTTGATGCATTCTATTGGATGGACTTTCATGCTTTCGGTTCCGTGCTAAATTGGAATAAAATATAAATTATAATGTCGTTTTCAAACTCAGTTATCTGTTCTTGCCTCAGTGAATTCTGAAGTGTTGTTCTTTTTGCCTTTCTTCCATAGACAGGAGCAATGAGGCTTGGGAGAGATGTTCTGGTTCTAACACAAACAACTACTTCCAGATCTCTAGCTTTTCTTTCACAATCATTGAATGAAGGCAAAGATGTAAGTTACAACATATTAAAAAAGTTGACCCTTTAAATATTCCCTATGTTGATTTGAATTAATTGACTGCTCCAGAAGTTAATTGAATTCTTTTAATTTTTATTCTGCTTAAATATTTTATTTGAGTGCAGAATATTGAAATTCCCATAGTCAGCTATTGCCGACAAGGACAACTTATGGAAGTTGACCTAAGTATGCAGTCTGAAGCTTTGGCAAAATACAATTTGAAAGCTATTAAGGATTTTTCACCATTTAACAAGTATCTTATTGGTGAAAAGGCAGCCTTGTTTGGTACCGGTACAGGAACACAAATATACATATGGAACTTGGATGAATGGGGATCAAAGTATTGTTTAGAATGGCATGATGGACTAAAAGGTGGGAGTTCTTTTCACCAAGGTGACATTCTTATCCAAAGCAAGAGGACTCGTTCTCGTCCAGGCCAGATTAGTCAAAAGGTTTGGCATCTCTTTCACTAAAGATATTGTTAGTTGAAAATATGTTGCTTTTGTAATATTTTGTATTGTCTGCAGGTACCATTGGATTACTCACTACGAGCTTATTTAGAAATTATATTTTTAGTTCCTCGAATGAAGATAAGTGTACAAAGAACGTTGATAATAGCATTATTGTGTTTCAATTTGTTTGTTAGGGAGAAGCCTTCCAAGTCTATTATTTAATTGTTTTTGTTTTTGATCAGGTTAAAAGTCGACCATTATCAAAATTCCTTACTCAAACTGTTGTTGAAACTGGTGACATCTTGAGAAGGCCAGTTGAATTAATTCTTGGATTTAGTCAATTAGAGTGGGAGCGGGCCAACTGTGGAATGTTTTTGTATTGGCATGGTCGCCTAATTGAGGTGAGGAGTTGGCTTGTTTGCTAATGTTGATTAATGGCCACTAAAATAGTCATGGAATACCCTAAAATATGGAGGTCTTGGATTCTCAGGTATTTTACGTATGCTTAACTTGAATACTTTTTGTAAAAGTCTAAATTTGTTTGTTTCTCTCAGGCTTACAAGAGAGTTGGTGGAATGACTCATAGTGCAGATGTTGGCCGGGGTGTAATTGGTGTTGTTGATGTGACCAATTTAATGGTATTTATTTTCCGTTTTCATTTTGTTAAGGAATGTCTTTTTTCTTATTGGTTTGCCCGTATTCCATAGTGTAACCTTGTTATCCTAATAAGTGTCTGCTTGCTTCTTGGTTTGATTCATTGAGGAGTTGGAAAAACACTCTTACAAACATTACTATTTAGTGGAATTCAATTTCTACTTGAATTTCACTTAATGAAAGTGCTTAGAAAGATATGTTTGAACTTTTTGTAATTCTCCATTTAATAATTTGACAAACATACTTTTGTGTTTGTTCAATCTGCCATATGATATTACTGAAAGCTTTACAATTTCTTGAGTTGCTGTTCAAAATGTTAGAGTTAGTCACTTCTGATCCTAACTTGAAAAGCTAATGGGGTGACCAATTTGGGGATGAAATGTTTTTGAGAATTCATGCTTTTGGGCTGGGCTATAGCTTTTATATGCACTAATATAATATTGCTAAAATACAATTATTCTTTTTGTTTCAACTGTGGATAAGGTGAGTTGCTTCACCACTTGTGGTTTCTACCGGAAAGCGTGACAAGCTAAATTTATGTGCTCGTTAACTTTAATAGTGTTGTGCATCTTTTCTTATGGATGATTAAAAAATTAGCTTGTCTTTTCACATTTTGAATGGTCCTTTGATAATTAGGCAAGCCATGTTTTCCTACGGAACTTTTTCTGATGGTCTGTTTCCAAATTTTGATTAAACTTATGTCATTGCAATCAATTCTTCAACAAACTATTTATTTTCAGTAGAATTTTTCTCGCTCTTTGCAACACCTAAATTCTTGTACTTTTTTCTTTCTTTTTTCATAGGATGACGAGGATGGTCGGGTGTGGGTACACAATAACAAGCAGGGATTCCAAGACTCGGAACAATATGCATGTCTTGAGCAGTGGCTGAGTAGAAAAGTGGATGAATACTGGGACAACAATTTTGACGCCCTTGAGTTGGTAAAGGCACTTCTTTTAAATTCTACCAAAACTATGGTTCTTTTTTGAAGTTCTTGTTATTATTCTATCAAAATAAGCCATCATCTGAGGTTGTTTCATTTAATTGAATTTGGTACACATTCAATTTAAATTGTACAATGTCTGTTTTACACACGAGATGTGTCGTAAGAATGGCATTTACTTGTTTCTCTTTGTAAGACGTTGATTCCTGTATAGTTACGTGTGATTAAACAGGATATTAGATGAAGTAGATTTACACTTCTGTACTTACATGACAAAAATCAGAACTTTGACATACGTATCTTCATACCTGGGTTTTATACTAACTGTTACTTTTATTACTTATGCAGAACAAAGATAATTGTGTCTTCAAACCTGATCATGAGTGGGTTCAATGTGACAAGTGCAGAAAGTGGAGAATATTACCTACAGATTTTGATAGCAGAAAATTGCCTTTGGAATGGTATGTTAAGAGATATTTCATACAAAAATTCTGATGATACTTGTAAATTGGAGTGAAATAAAAAGAGTTTGTTTGCATTTGCTGTGTTATAATCATTTGTGATTTCTGCTTGCTATTTCAGGTTTTGTTTTATGAAGCCTTTCAAAGGTCAATGTTCAGATTCCGAACAGAAGATGGCGCCGGGCATAGTTAATGTTTCCACAAAGAGGTCGGGTTATGCTTGCTTGTTGAAGGATTCCAACGATAAAAAGCTGGAAGGTGATAGGAAAACCTCTGGCGCAGGTTAGTCCTAAAGAACTTTTTTTTTTTTTTGCTGCAATCAGGTGGAAAAATCACGAAGCATAAATATTTATCACTTTTTATCCGATCTTGATTTTAGTTTTACTGAAATCTGGTTCAAAACAGATATATTAACATACGATAATGATTTAACATATAAATTTGGAAATAATTGCTACAAAAGAAATCGGTATGTTTAGCGAAGTAACTCTAACAACATAGAAGGATAATTGTTACCAAATATGTATATCTGTTAATTTGTGTAAAATTTCAGATTAAGACGCATGCATAAATGAACTTATGTCAGTTATTATTTAATATACATGCTAGGAAAAAGGTTGTTATTGATTATTGTTTAGGATTTAGGATTTGGAGTTTGAGATTCAGAGTTCAGGACTCACGAGGGCTCAGGACTCAGTTATTCTTCAGGTTATATGCACGTAATACATATTTATTTAACTACATACTCCAGGTTATGTTGAGATATGATTCAACCTTTGATTCTTTTTGTTCATTGTTATATAACTTGTTAAGCGTGGTCCAAATTTGACCCCATCTTGTACTTAGGTCTGAATGTGACACATCCCATAAAAAGAATCTTCTTGTTAGGTTTAAAAGAACAAAATAGTTACACAATTATATACAAATCTATCAAATTTTTAAAAATTTAAAATATTGCATTACATGTAAGCAGCAAAACCCGATTTTATCTGCGACATTAAAGTGAACTATTATTATATATTGATAGCATATAAATTAAATTCGCTCAACACATGAAATGATACAATTTTAATAAAGATGATACATTATCTTATTGTTAAAATTAATTACCTCTATCGTTATTTTGTTAGACTCAATTCTGTGTTTCTAATCTTCAGCAGTTTAAGTGACCAATGATATTTATTTTGTTGCCTTGTTTGTGTTACATGTCAACAACTGATCTTCTATATATATTTTTTGTATAAAAATATATGTATTAGGCAATTTAAATTATGATCACAATATTACTGCATATTTAGTTAGTTTGTTACTTTTAGAACCTTTTTCCTGTAACCTTCAGTATCTTGACCAGGTATGCTGGTCTTATGTGTTACTTCAAAGGGTAACACTCGTATATTTTCGTTTCTGATTTCTGCAATACCCTCCACTGCAGATTATAAATCAATCAAATATGAGGATGCCAAAATTCCAGCATTAAAGCGGTTGAGAAAGGGGCTATGGAAACAGTAGGATTTTGTTTTGGGTGAATAGGAAAACAGTAGGATGTTAGAACTCCAACTAACCTTAGATTGGGATAAGCTCACAACACAATCTTCTTTCTTTTTTGTGGGGGCGAGGCTATGACAGCATTTGGGATTAGAATTCCCTCAGGTTTTTGATGGAGGGACATAGCCTCCATTCAGCCCAAGTTCAAGTTTTGACGACTGACATTTTCAGGAAACAGGGATTTCTGCTGAATGGGTAATGTAAATAACGTTACCAGCATGTAAATGATTCATGTAAATCTGTATCAAAAGAAAACATCAAGTTGGACCTATTTACCAGCAAATTGTTTTCGTAAATACTTCTAAGAGGAAACTAACAAGTTAATCATAAATTAATTTTTTAAACTTTTTTCATTTGAACTCTTTAATTTCTTAGTTTTAACTAGTTCATAAATTCTTCTCTTCCATTATTTTTTTCTTCTGCTATCAATGCCTCCACTCTTCTCTTCTTCCAGATCCTTCATCTTCTTCTGCACTCAACGCCATCCACCATATCTCTTTGGTCACCTTTTATTATTGAATTTTTTATTACACTTTCCTAAATTTTATTTTTTCTTTTATTTTGGCAAAGACCCAAGAAATAAAGCAAAAAAGAATTGATCCTTTCAATTCTCTGTTTCTTTCTCTCTTTGAATTATGTAACATCTAACGCTCGTTAATGTACACGACGAGAAAAATATATTAATATATTAATATAATAATAATAATAATAATAATAATAATAATAATAATATAAGTTTTTATATCATGAGACTTGACAAGAGGAATGGAAACTCTTTCTACTTCTTTAGTGTCTCATTCTTCTTCCTTTTTCGCTTTCTATTACAGTGTTTTTAATTTACTCATCAGATTTTGAAATACTTAGGAATGACTTAATTGATTGAACAATAAAATTTAATTTGAATAAGTTATTTTGAAATAAGAAAAATATATGTTGATTTTTTTATATCTTTTATTTATAATATTTATTTGATTTTATTATTAAAATTTATTTTATTATGTGAAATTTATTTTATTACGTAAGGTGTTTTAAACTTTATTGTATTTAATTTGATTTAGTAAAAAGTGTTATTGATCTCGTTTATATATTTATTTTTGTTATTGAGATTTAATTTTATTCTCTAGAGATTTTATAACATCATCTTAATTTATATTAAGTTTTGTATTTACGTTAGGAAAAGTTTTTAATTTCATTTTTATTTATTTTATTTAATAATGTATTTATAACTTTATTTTTTATTTATTTTATTTAATGAGATATTTTTCATCTTGTTTTTATTTATTATTGAAATTTTATGTGATGTTCATGATCTTATTATATTTATTTTATTTAGTGAGGTAATTTTAATCTTATTTTTTCATTTGTATTTATCATTGAGATTTTATTCAGTGAAATGTTAATGTCCTCATTTTTTATTTATATTTATTTATCTTTATATCAATTTATTTTAGTCATGGAGATGTTCATAATTTCATTTCTATTTATATTTATGTTAATATGTATTTTATTAGGTGAGATGTTTTAAATTCATTTCTTTTATTTATTTTTTCCTTATTATTAAAATTTATTTTATTTAGTGGGTGTTGATAACTTCATTTTCATTTATATTTATTTATTTATTTATGATAACCTCATTCTTACTATTTCAATTTATTTTTGTGAGGTGTACATAATCTCATTTTGTGGATATTAGTACCTTGTTAATTCCGATTTTGGTTGAAACTATTAGGTTGATAAAAGAGACTAATGATGATGGTGTGATCATTGAGTATTCAAAATCATTTGAGACAATTTGTTTTGAAATTTAAATTAGATGAATTGTATGAATATGATCATTATTAAAAAAATATATTATATAGTGTAATGTATATATTAGTGTAAGAATTTTAATATAAAGTTTTTCGGACTCTACTAACCCTCATTTCCTATGAGAACGAGATTTAGACGATAAGAGTTAAACGAGATTTTTAATTTGCAAGAATGGTTCGAAACACTACTGTGACTTAGTTAACTAAAGCTAACCCCACAAACCTTAACCCTAGTTTAGTTAACCCTAAACAGACGTTGCATTACATAAATATATCTACATTAAAAAATGTTTCTTGTTGTTGTAAAAATTGATGCATACCTGCTTTGATGCGAGAATAGCAACCTTATATTTAGGATCCAAAGCTGGCACCCTTATAACAGATCTCATGGCATCTTTACAGGACATAAAAAGATGTTGAAAGTCTCACGTCAATTAGAAATAAGATCAATTAAATGTATATAAATAAGTACAAACATTACTCTACAAACTGATTTTATAAAATTGAAGAATTGAATTAGACTTAAAATCTACTTTTAATCATGATGATTTAACACAGTCACTCTAATTTTTTCTATTTATTTATTTATTATTATGGATTTTTATAGGTGATAACAGAATTATTTCTTTTAATACGCAGAAGATGGTCATTGGTAGAAAGCTAAGAAAATTCCCCATTAGGTAAATGACTAATTAAACCATCTTAACCGACTAACGGCTGTCCAAAATAAGGGTTCTTTTATTATTTCAACTGACCCATTTGAATTACAATTTTAGCCTCACCTTCTTCACAGTACTATCATACTAATTAGTGGCAATATTGTCTTTTCTCCTGCTTCACCTCTTCGAGTCAGAATGGTTTGGACCTTCTGCTTCTATATAAGACCTTCTCCCCTTCTCCCGCTTCTTTTGTTCTTCTTTTTTTACCTTTTCTGTAAACAAATATCAACTTCATTTATATTATCTTTTTTCGTGTTATCTGCATCTTTGGACGTGTGAAAGGTTAGTCATCTGCATATACTTTTTCTTCTTTGTCTACTTTTTCGCTTTCTATGTTCATCTTCTTTTTGGATCTCATATCTCAATTTTTGGCTTTCTTTGTCTTTTTCGACTTATTCCTTCTATTTACATGTATAGAACTCAGTAGCTTGACTTCTCCTACTTTGTTTAATTGAACTCTGTTTTTGTTTATACAGAGGGTTATCAAGGGTTGAAGATTTAGTGAAGATTGAGTTTATCAAGTTACGTATTTTATAACTCAACTTAAGTTTTTTTTATTTCTGTGTGTATCTTTGTGGTTTTAGCTTCAAGTTTGTATTTTTATCTCAGATTCTTGAACTATTTCCATCATGTATTAAACGACAAAGAAATTTGACATGATCAAAGATATTGATGGAACAAGAGAAACATTGAATCTTGTTGTGACAATCATAGATTTATGGTTTGTTGAATCATGGGATTCGAGATGACATATGGAGATGATTCTTACATATAAAAAGGTATCTAAACTATTAATGTATGACTTAAACTTTGCTTGATGTATAGAATCTTCATTATGTATATACATAACATGATAAACATTATGATGGTTAGGGTGATACCTGCAATGATTAAAAAGGAAGATATAGGTTTGTGGGAGGACAAGAGGGTCAAAGTTATATAATGCATAATTTTAAAATCTTAAAGAACAGAGTTTAATTTAATGTATGCAACCATTCTTTTAAGTTATTGTTCATAGAAACAAGATCTATACAAGAACCCATTGCAAGTGTACCTGCCAAGGTGTGGAAGTCCAAAAGTATAAAGGATATCATTGATGGGAAGTACTCTGTTGATTTCTTGATTGGTAAGTATATTGTTGATTTCTTCAAAAGTATATATGTATAGATATATTTATTTATTATTATTTGCTGATATAGTTTATAATTTTCTACTTTTTAGATGTCATTGGTGTGGTGGACAATGTCAACAAGAAACCCCAAACCAAAAATATTGTATTTGACTTGAAGGATTTTAGGTTGGTTATATTATGTATGTTTTTTATATTTTACATTACACCTTTAATAAATTATGTTTATTATGTAATTAAGCTTTTGTTGTCATTTCCTTCATTAAGTGTTGCTGTAATCTATTGCACTTTGAGGAATTCGTATTGTGTAAAATCCGTGACTTCTTGGAAGACAAATCATGTAACACTTAATCCTGCATAAGGTTTTAATAGATTGATAACTTGTTCGTTGTTTCTTTTGTTCTTTTAGCCAATGTAATTAATTTTGAATAGGACCATGGCCAGTTTCACTGTCTAACTCATGGAATGGTTCCAAATTGATAATGGGTGATGATCTACCTGAGTTACAAGATTTTAAGAAGCATTTTATATTATTGAAAAAATATTTTCCTGTTCTGAAGACTAATAAGTTTGTAATTTGCAGAACTATTTATCATGAGGAGGGAAGCCGGTACAATGGCTCTTTCCAAATCAGTCATGTCGATAGGCTTATTTATAAAACTGTTGCTAAATGTATCTTTGAGATTATCACGATAGAGGTACTACTAAACTTCCTAATATTTTTTTATGGTGGATTCAATTTTTGGACTTCATGTTAATATTGACATATGTGTTATGGATGAAGGAAATTTGTTGTGTAATTGTTGAGTGCAATTAAATTTAATTTAAGGAATGATGGCTCGAGTTATTTTGTGTGTAACTATTGCACGAAAAAAAGTCATGAAGTTGGTTCTTTTAAGTGCATCAATTGTGAGGCATATAATCATAAACTAAGAATCAGGTTAAATATGTGATGTTTATATATTTTACACTACATACAGTGTTAATATCTAGGGATGGGCAAAGTATACTGTATTGCAGTGCATTACAGTTAACTATAAACTAGTTCAGGAAAATTGCACTGAACTAAAAAACAGTTAAAAATAACTGAACTGAACTAGTTTACAGTGCATAACAATTCAGTTAACTGGTTTTAAATTGTTCAGTTAATCACATGATACAATTTGGGATTTCGCTCCATAACACAGCGTTAGCATTTATGCGTTGCAGACTCCTTGCTTCACTCTCCTTAAACTTTAAGGAAGCTCTTCAATTTTTTCTTCACGTCCCATCACCACCTACTTCATCATGCTTATTTCCTCTGTCTTCTACAAACTTATGGTGTCCGGTTCAAGATCAAGGAAGCTATGCTCTACAAACCCTTCTGCTAGATTGAAGTAGAAGGGTACACTGATGCAGATTGAGCAGGTTCAAAAGATGATAGAAGATCTACCTCTGGATATTTTACCTTTGTAGGAGGGAATCTTGTAAGTTGGAGGAGTAAAAAGCAACCTGTAGTAGCAAGATCTAGTGCTGAAGCAGAATTCAGAGGCATGGCACTAGGTGTATGTGAACTTTTGTGGATTAAAAATGTGTTATCAGATTTGGGATTTAAACCAAATGAAACTATGAGTTTGTACTGTGACAATACTTCGGCTATTGCAATTGCTCATAATCCTGTTCAACATGATAGAACAAAGCATGTGGAGATTGATAGACATTTCATCAAAGAGAAGATTGAAGCTGAAATAATTTCCTTTCATTTTATAAGATCAGAGTTACAGTTGACTGATGTTCTCACCAAAGGAGTGTCAAGAAGATTGTTTGATGAGTCTCTATTCAAGTTGGGAATGTGTGATATCCATGCACCAACTTGAGCGGAGGTGTTAAGATATGCTAAATATTCTATTAAAGGATAGGCTTAAACCCTCCCTTTGTCCTAATATTTGTATGAAAATCTCAGTTCGGTCGTCAAGTTTTGAACTGTCTCAATTGGGTCATAATTTTTGTAAAAATGCACACATTTTACCCCAACCGTTAAATGATCTCAAACGGTGTTAAGTTTAGCTGACGTGGTATGCTGACGTGTTGGCTTAATCCCTTCTTGGTCCTCGTATGTATTTGTGTGAAAATCTCAGTTCGGTCCTCAAGTTTTGAACTGTCTCAATTGGGTCATAATTTTTGTAAAAATGCACACATTTTACCCCAATCGTTAACTGATCTCAAACGGCGTTAAGTTTAGCTGACGTGGTATGCTAAACTTGAGGACCAAGTTTAGTGATTGGGGTAAAATGTGTGTAATTTTACAAAAATTATGACCCAATTGAGACAGTTCAAAACTTGAGGACCAAATTGAGATTTTCACACAAATACGAGGACCAAGAAGGGATTAAGCCAACACGTCAGCATACCACGTCAGCTAAACTTAACGCCGTTTGAGATTAGTTAACGGTTGGGGTAAAATGTGTGCATTTTTACAAAAATTATGACCCAATTGAGACAGTTCAAAACTAAAGGACCGAACTGAGATTTTCACACAAATATTAGGACCAAGGGAGGGTTTAAGCCTAAAGGATATTAGGCAATCAAATATTGTGTTAGTTATAATTTAGATATTATTTTAATTTGTGCACTTGTCATTCTTTTAATAGATGAAGAATTATAGGATCCTTATATGTATATATATGGTACTCTACTCTTTGAAATAATACATCAGAATTATTCTTTAAACCTTTTATTATTCTTTACTTTTTTTCTCCTCCAAAATGGAAGTTGGGTCAAACTGTTTTTGATATAAGTTCTTAAAAATATATGTAGTTTATTCAACGAGAAAAAAGCTAAAAGATACTAGAGCTTGAATTATCTACATACAACGCTATGGGAATTATCTACAACAATCTCCCTCAATTCAAATTAGCAATAGAATGCGTTCTTATCATCTTCCTAATGAGCTTGAAGTTCTCAACCTTAGGAGACTTTGTTAACTCCAACTTCCCTTTGCTAACTTGACCCCTTACCCTTGCATATGAAAACAGATTGTTTCAAGATTGGAAGCCATGACATCCAGTCACTTGGCCACGACTTTATTGTTGTGCCAGGCTTACTATCTTAAAAGATATTTTAATCTTATACTATAAAGGAGTGTGGTTGGTCTTTCAGTTTTCTTATTAATTTTATGGTTAAATATATGTTTTAGTCCTCATATTTGTTTCCCCTTCTCAATTCGGTCATCATGTTTTTTTTTGTCTCAATTGCGTCCTCATATTTGTAAATTTGAGCCAATTTTGCCCTGTCCGTTAACTGGCCCCTAACGGCGTTGGCACTGTGCTGAGCTGTAACAGTCCTTCAGTGTTTAATTTAACTGAGTACATTACGTGTCATTTTGTAATTAAAAAAAAAAATTTAATGAGCCAATTACGTGTCACGTTTTATTTCAATTAGAGATTTTAGTGATTTATATGTATTGGGGATTGGGGTTTTATTTCTGAGTTTGGGATTCCCTCTTCGCTCTTTCATTGCTCAACTATGGAGAACACTGCTTGACGAGGTGGCAGCAACTGTGAGATGATGAGAGAAGAGGATCCGAGGTTCCTCTCAGAGCAATTTGTGCAATTTTTCTTCCCAACCTTGACATGTAAAACTAACTGGCTGGATGCAGCTGACATGATCGCTCCGATCCAAACTCCTCTCACCTTTAGCTTTCCCATTTTCTTACAAGTATCACTTTCCCTCCTTGTTCAGTAACTTTTTATGTAATTAAGTAAAAACCAAACCCATTTGCCCCAAGAGAAGAAAAAAGAAAAGAAGAAAAAAGTAGCAGTAGCAACACATGTAAGGGGAGACAAACATTGAAAAACATGTTTCTTCATTTGATTGGATGGTATTTTCTAGATCAGAGAAGTGACTTAAGAACCGATATTCGCAGCTTGATCGTTCCAAACACCCAAAGCTGTTGCTGAATTAGTCCAATAAAGCGACGGATCGTACATGCCCACATGCTGGATCTGGTTTTGACAAGCACCATTCCACTCCAACCTGCTGTTTTGTCCTAATTCTACTTTCACATCTTTTAAAGACACCATCCCTGCCTCACTGTTATCACTCGACATTTGCAACTGCTCTAGTGGGGTTAAGCCTAAGCCATGCTGGAAAGTGTTGCTATCAGCACCATCTTTCAACCCACTGCCGAAGCAAAGTAGAGCTCAACAGTGAAGACAAAGCTGGAGTAGTGGATGTAGAACTTGAAGAAGAACCAAAGATGGAATTATAACTTGAAAGAAGCGCGTTATTAGAACCAGCGGAAGATTCACATCGCTGGAGCAACTAGGCAACCCATAAAACAAAGGGTTGATGTGATTCGAGGTTGAAGCAGCAGTGTCGATCTGTGGTTGCGAAGCGGTGGTGAGAGCAGAAGAAGAAATAAAACCCTAATCCCCAATACATATAAATCACTAAAATCCCTAATTGAAATAAAACGTGACACGTAATTGGCTTATTAATTTTTTTTTAATTACAAAATGACACGTAATGTACTCAGTTAAATTAAACACTGAAGGACTGTTACAGCTCAGCACAGTGCCAACGCCGTTAGGGGCCAGTTAGCGGACAGGGCAAAATTAGCTCAAATTTACAAATATGAGGACGCAATTGGGACAAAAAAAAACATGATGACCGAATTGAGAATGGGAAACAAATATAAGGACTAAAACATATATTTAACCTAATTTTATTTTCTTTCTTTGCAGTACCTTTTTCTCTAAGTGATTATTCCTCTACTAAGTTTCCTGTAACATTTATGACATCCAGGATGAGCAAAATAAAGCAGAATATTTTCTGTCATTATTTAGCTATGTTATTTTGGGCAGTCAAATGAAAATCACAAACACGCTATTTTTTTGCAGGTTGCTCTTATAAACTTTGAGCAGCATCAGTTTTACATTCTACCTCCTGCATTAGTTTCAACATCAAGTGCAGTCAATGTTGCATATAATATAGATTGTACAGGTTCTGTACATACTCGTCCAGGGGATAGTGAATCAGGTGTTCCTTCTTTGGAGGACTGTTTGTTTGTTCTCAGCAGTCAATGCATAATTGTACAAAAACATTGCATCCAATTGTTATGCGATGTGCGTACAAAAAATAACACTAATGGATAGAAATAAGTAATGCACACATTATTCAGGTTTAGGAGATCAAGTTATCTCCTATCTTTTGCCTTTGAAATGGAGAATCATATTTGTATCTCTGGGTTATCTAGCTTGGAATTTGGAATTGTTTTACACATAGAAACGAAGAGAAAGGTTTGCTTTATTTTGGTTACTACCTCTTATGACACGATTGAACATAACTTGTAGATATTTCCTTAGCAGGTTCGCAATTAGAGGAATGTGGTGAACCAAATACAGCTGAAGGTCTTAAGTTCTCTCAAGCTGAAGAAACTTGCAACGAATTTCAATCCCAAGGCCCTCTAAGAAATTTCATTCGGGCAGACCCAAGTTACCTTAAAACTCTTGGCCAGGCTCATTCTGGATGGATTTTTGGTGGAATAGCTGAGCTTGTTGATAATTCCAAGGATGCCAAAGCAACTAAGTAGGTTTTATGTTTTGTTTCTTGTGCTGTTATATCACACTTTACGTGCCAGTCAACATACTATTTGAGATCTTTAATTTACTCTATTTTCCCTTGTTTATTTAATTTCTTGAAATAGGTATAATTACTGGATTGGAACAAGCAACATAGGAATTTAAGATTGTATTGCTGCTTTTGGTTTGATGTGTAAGATGCTAAGAAAGACTAATGTTTTTCTGAATTTCCAAACAGTTAAGGCAAAAGAAAATTATGTTATCTAGCTTATTTGATGTTTGGCCTTGGGTTTGTCTTTTGTTTCTTTCTTTTTCCTTGGGTGATGTTATTAATACCAAAAACATGTAGTACAAGTAACTGAGACCGTGGATTCTGCATTTCTTTATTTCTCACCCTTTTGAAGAAGATATTGAGAGCCTACTTCAAATCTTTTGGTAAAAGATGAATGCCATGTATATAGTTGCTTATGTTTATCTTTTTTTTTTTTTTAAACTTTATGTAGAAAGTAAAAAGGTGTGGACATCAGCTAACCCTTTTTGTTTGCTTTTACATTGACTCATTTGGAATGAAGGATTGGGGATGTGAATAAGTTGATGCTTGAGATTTAAAAAACAAAATCAGCTGAGTTATTTATCCTCCCTGTTAGAATAGGTCTTAAATTGTTTTATTTGAAAAACTGTTTTGGGTTGTACCCAAGAGTTGTACCTGTCTCTATACTTAGAACTCTAGTTCTGTCTTTTCATTTTTGCTTTTCACTCTACTCATTAATTCTTAAGTGAAAATCGTCATACCAAAAAACATCACCCACTCTGTATAATGGTATATTGTGATAAAGGTGGTTCTGTTGTGCTCGTCGAGACGAAATGAGAAACATATGAGATGTGATTCAAATTCTCTAAAACATATTGTTCTTTTCATCTCTCTTAAGTTGGTAATGGAGAGAGTCGATCCCATTTTGCTAGTCTCAGTCTTGTCCAGCAAAGTCTCCACTTTTGTCTACTGTTAGTCATCATTGTCTGTTGTCACAATTTTCTCCATTAACCACCGGATTTGGAATATCCCTCCAAGCAATGACCCACCTCACTTGTCCGGAGGATGGATCAACTCCATGATCTGCCATATGCACTTTCGGTGTTAGCCATTGCTAGGCACTTGATGTCCTCATGCGCCTTATCTCATAGGAGTTACATCGTGTGCCTCCTCCACAGCTCTCACCAAACCTCCACATCCTTGTTTTCACCTCTAGTTCTCCATTACTAGTTTAGTTGTCGGTCAAATATGTGATTCTCTATTGTTTCTTGTTGGTTGTTTCTTTTCTGCTGGACTCTTTCGACAAAAATATCTTTTAAACCAATTGTCTTCTCAAAAACTCGTACCATTCTGAAAAATTGGATGGAAGAAGTTATCTCTTGGTCTGCCTCAATTGAACTTTGTTTCCTTGGCATAGGTTTTCATGATCATCTTGAACAAGGTAGGAGTAATGTAGCATCTGATAAAGTTGAATAGACAAAGAAAACTTATTTTTAGCTTTGTGCTTTATTATCTTCGAGGTTAAGTCATTAGACAAGATTAAGAAAAAGTTGCACAAATCTTATATGGTTATGATCCTTTGTGCCATGCATCAAAATTTGGAACTTCTTAGAGATAAACTTTTTCCTTGTCATAGAGTCTCACCATGGAAAGCTTGAGAACACAACTCTTTCGGATTCCAACTCTTCAAAGCAAGAATTTTCAGTAACATGTGAAATCTCTTGTCGTGGTTTCTACACGTAAAATAGGAGGATGCAATACTAGAGAAGGATGTGGTGGAGAGGGATATCCTCAATGTACGTAACTGTGAGAATGAGTCATATCCAAGAGAATTGCTTCTCTTTGAATGACTCTCTTGATAAGACAACCAAAATCTTTAAATTTGAAACTACAAAGCCCAAATTCTCTTATGAAGAATACCAAGAACATTTGAGATCAAAATCTAATAGCTTGGCACAATTATCTACAAATCCCAACTTTTTAAGAGCTTGCATCTCACAATCTTTGGATAGTCAAAGTCTGTGAATATGTGCTTCTGATCATATTTCTAGTAACGCCTCTTTGTTCTCGTTGATTTCTTTTCCCCAAATTATCATTATATAACTTCAACCAATGGTTCTAAAGTATCCTCTAAATGGATTGGTCAAGTTTCCTTGTTTCCTTAAATTTAAAATTTGTTCTTTTGCTTCGTGTTTGTCCTTTCAATCTTATTTCTTTTAGTCAATTAACCAATTCTTTAAATTGTTCAATAATTTTTTGATGTCAATTCTTTTGTTATAAAAGAATGTCGTACAGGGACAAATGATTAGAGAAGGGCACAAATCTATGTTTTGTTTTGCATCTCCATCTCGTAAACTTTTACATGATTGTTGGGGTCATCCTCCCTTGTCAAAGTTAAAGAAAATGGTCCTTGAACTTGATTTGAACATTAGAATGTGAATCATGTGTGCAAGGAAAACATGTTAGATCTTTTCCTAAACTCATATTTTGGTTTTTGATGTTTTGTTGTTTTCATTGATAAGTATTTCGTATGTACTTGAATTTATCTAATGAAAGATGTTTTGAACTATTACTTATCTTTATATCTTTTTTTTTTGTTGAAACAAAAAATCAACTTGACCAATTAAAATTTTAAGAAGTGACAATGCTAAGATTACTTATATAATTTCTCTATTGTTTTAAGTTCATGTTAGGAATCTTTATTATAAGAACCTAACAGTCACCCTCACCACTGATATATACTCATAGAAGACAGAAAGAATGAATCAATGGTATCTTATTCACAGTAACAATCACAAAGTAAGAAGTGTAACTCTAGGGCCTAACCCTTCTCACCAGGTTCGAAACCGGTCTTTACAAAGTATACAATTGACTAACTCCCCTCTGCAAATATAATAGAGTCCTATTTGTACTATTCCTTTGCCTTCTAACCTAAACCCAATACCCATTATGCCCTCTCCCCTGTATCCTATCAGTTCACATGGCATTTACACCTATTTACTTATCCTTACACACCTCAATAAAACAATATAGTAGAAAAGAAAAGTAGACACTTGGTTGAAACTGTTCATACTTTATTGTTCAGTGCCAATATACCAATTTATCATCAGGGTAATGTTTCCCTAATGGCTTGTTTTCTTATTAACTGAATGTCATCGTATCTTAACAATAAGGTTCCTTATTTCATTCTGTCTCCAAGTTGCCATGTCTTTCGTATTTCCCCTTTTGTGTTTGGTTGTGTAAGTTTCTATACATGATATATCTCCAATGTTGGATAAACTCCCTACTTGTGCTATTAACTGTGTCTTCTTAGGCTATTTGTAATTTTCTTAGCTATAACAGGTTGTCTCCCTCCATTATTATTTTATGTTTTGTGTCTTCTATGTCTATTCCCAAAAATGTAAATGAAAGACTTCATCATCCGGGATGGCAATAAGCCATGATTGCAAAAATGTAGTCTCTTGACCATACATGGCAGTTAGTTCCCCTTTCACTAGGGAAGAAGACGATTGAATGTTGATGGGTTTATGCCATTGAAGTTGCCTCCAATGGTGGAGTTGATCATCTTAAAGCCCAATTGGTTGTCGAAAGACACTTAGATCTATCACCTTGATTATAGATGATATTTTTTTTCCTAGTGACCAAAATAACTATTGATTGTCTTTTATTTGCCATGATAACTATTCATCATTGGCTACATCATCATGGCAAAGAAAAGAAAAGCAATGTGGAACAACCTCATAGGTTTGTTGCTTGGGGAACTATCATACCTTCCCTAGAAAATGTGTTTACTTAATATTGTATGATGATGAAATAGTCTTAAGAGGGAATGGTTTTGCTAGAATATCTAAACTAAAGGAATACTTGTGCAAACATTTTCAAACTAAGGATCTTGGAATTTTCAAACAAAAGATCTTGGAAGTTTCAAATATTTCTTGGGTATTGAAGTAACCAATCAAAAATAGGTTTTGTAATCTGAACAAAAATATATTCTAGATATCCTAAAAGGGACAAGTATGGATTGATTGTAGATCAATGGATAGTCCTATGGACCCAATCAGAAATTAATTGCAGAACAACGTGAGTCTTTCTCTGTTTCAGATATATATACAAGGTTGGTTGGGAAACTTATTTAACTTACTATTACTAGACTTGATTTGTCTTTTGCAGTTTGTTGTTAGTCAGTTCATGTAGATTCCCTATATTAATATTGGAATGTTATCATTTGTATCTTAAGATGCCTCAAGAAGGTTCCAGGGGGCCAATGACATCTCTTGTGAACTTGTATGGTAAAACAGTTCTGTCAAGAACAAAATGTTTGAGATTCAACAAATGAAGATGTCTTGTGATAATCGAATTGCTATCCTAGTCACTTCCAATCTAGTATTCCATGAGAGGACTGAATACATAAAAATTGACTGTCATGTTATTTGCATAAAGTTGATTTTGTTGATCAAGGGAATTTGTAATGAGTTTGTCAGATCCAATGATGAACTTGCAGATGCATTAACAAAATCCTTGGGAGGATCTTGAGTTTAATTTATTTGTTTTAAGCTTGGCACATGAAATTTGTATAATCTAGCTTGAGGGAGAGTATTAGAATAGGTCTTGAATAGTTTTTATTGGAAAACTGTTGTGTTGTACCGCTCTCTGCACCTAGGACTCTACTTGTGTCTTTTCATATTACTCTTCAACTGACTCATTGTACAAGAAAACTATCAATATAAATATGAGAATATATGAGATCCGATTCAAGTTCTCTAAAATATATTTTATTTATCTTAATTCTCCTCAAATTGTACTTATTTTTTATTTATCTTTGATGGTACAGAATGGACATTTTTGTAGATATCATCCAGTTGAAGAAATCTCGGAAGGATGTTCCGATGCTGTGTCTTATTGATGATGGTCAAGGGATGAACCATGACGAGGTTATGAAAATGGTATCTTTTGGACATAAGCAATCTGATAAAGTTGACACGGACCACATTGGCAAATTTGGTGTTGGATTCAAAGTAGTTTTCTCTCTTATCTTTTTCCTATCTGCCTCTTATGAACTCTAACTTATATCTGGTCTTTTACAACACAAGATTGGATAAATAGCTTTTTCCTTTCATGTTTGGGCTTAACTAGGTTACCTAACGGTCTTTTAGGATGGGATTGGATAAATTGCTGCTATCTTCAATATCTGGGTAAACTATTGGGGTTTAACTTTGATTCATCTATTGGATGGACTCACATGCTTTCGGTTCCATTCTAATTTGGAATAAAATATAAATTATAATATCTTTTCAAACTCCGTTATTTGTTCTCGCTTCAGTGAATTTTGAAGTGTTGTTCTTTTTTCCTTTCTTCCATAGACCGGAGCAATGAGGCTTGGGAGAGATGTTCTGGTTCTAACACAAACAACTACTTCTAGATCTCTAGCTTTTCTTTCACAATCATTGAATGAAGGCAAAGATGTAAGTTACACTATATTAAAAAAGCTGACCCTTCAAATATACCCTATGTTGATTGGAATCGATTGACTACTCCAGAACTTAATTCAATTCTTTTAATTTTTATTCTGCTAAAATATTTTGAGGCAGAATATTGAAATTCCCATAGTCAGCTATTGTCGACAAGGACAACGTATGGAGGTTGACCTAAGTATGCAGTCTGAAGCTTTGGCAAAATACAATTTGAAAGCTATTAAGGATTTTTCACCATTTAACAAGTATCTTATTGGTGAAAAGGCAGCCTTGTTTGGTACCGGTACAGGAACACAAATATACATATGGAACTTGGATGAATGGGGATCAAAGTATTGTTTAGAATGGCATGATGGACTGAAAGGTGGGAGTTCTTTTCACCAAGGTGACATTCTTATCCNAAGCAAGAGGANTCGTTCTCGTCCNGGCCAGATTAGTCAAAAGGTTTGGNATCTCTTNNACTAANGATNNTGTNAGTNGANAATATGTTGCTTTTGTAATATTTTGTATTGTCTGCAGGTACCATTGGATTACTCACTTCGAGCTTATTTAGAAATTATATTTTTAGTTCCTCGAATGAAGATAAGTGTACAAAGATCATTGGTAATAGCATTCTTGTGTTTCCAATTTGTTTGTTAGGGGTGGAGCCTTCCGAGTCTATTATCTAATTGTTTTTCATTTATTTTTGCTCAGGTTAAAAGTCGACCATTATCAAAATTGCTTACTCAAACTGTTATTGAAACTGGTGACATCTTGAGAAGGCCAGTTGAATTAATTATTGGATTTAGTCAATTAGAGTGGGAGCGGGCAAACTGTGGAATGTTTTTGTATTGGCATGGTCGCTTGATTGAGGTGAGGAGTCGGCTTGTTTGATATTGTTGATTTTAGATATGGGTACATACAATAGTTTATATTTGTTTACCCTAATTGTGTGTATTTGGGGCTCAGTCCATATTTTCATTATAAATGCACTACCCTATGTGATTTTTCAACCCTAGGGGGATTAACCCCATACCTACTCATTATTTTCACAGTTCGTTAATAGCCACTAAAATAGTCATGGAATACCCTCAAATATGGAGGTCTTGGACTCGGGTATTTTATGTCCTTGTACTGCTAGGAATTTCAATTTTACGAATCTGAGACGGTGGAGAGAGTTACATGCTATTATCCTAAAATACTCTTGTAGTCAATACTTTCTATCTATTCTTTCCCTCATGGGTTTCAGATGTTGATAGGTTCTTGTAGTCAAGAACCTATGGACAACACTCGAAAAACACTCAAAGAACAATTCCTCTGAATTGTGCAGCTTAACCTCTCTCCAAAGAACTACAAGAGTTCTCGCAAAACAATAATACTCCAAAAACTACTGAGTAAACTCTCTACTCCCCCTTTTATACACTCTGCTAACAGAACTAATAGAACAAACCCCCCAATACCTAGCAGTTAGGACCTGTAACGTTTCTTTTCCTTCTATATACAATTAATTCCCTAACATTACTCCCCTCTCCTCCAACAACCTTGTCCCCAAGGTTAAATTCCGGATACTGCTCCTGGATAGTAGCCACATCTTCCCATGTAGCACCCTCTTGTCCTCCTTCTTGCCACTCTATCAACACCTGAGGTATTTCTTCCGATTCCAGTTGCCTTGTTCTTCTCCCTAATATCTTGACTGGCCAAAACGGTGGCCCGTCCGCTTGTAACTCAGTTGCAAGTTCCTTTTCAACCTTCTTCTCACCTATTGCCTTCTTGAGCTGGGAAACGTGGAATATTGGGTGTATTCTTGCTGCCTCAGGTAATTGTAAACGAAACGCTACTTCCCCCACCTGTTGTAACACCTCAAAAGGTCCATAATACCTAGCAGAGAGCTTAGGATGCAACCATGTAGGCATGGATGTTTGTCTATGGGGTCTAATCTTTAAATAGACCCAATCTCCCACTTGAATATCTGCCTCTTTCCTTTTTTTATTCACCTGAGTAACCATGGCCTCCTGAGCTTGCTTTAAATGGACCTTCAGCTGCTTTAAAGCCTCATCCCTTGTTAACAAATCCTGTGCCACCGACTCCACTGTTATTTCCCCCGGAATAAAGCGACTCAAGGCTGGTGGAACTCTCCTGTAAACTATTTCGAAGGGAGAACACCTGGCTGCACCTTGATAACTGGTATTATACCAGTATTCGGCCCATGGAAGCATCATTTTCCAACTCTTAGGTTGTTCCGAGCAGAAACACCTCAAATATCCCTCCAAAATCCTGTTTACCACCTCGGTTTGACCATCTGTTTCAGGATGGTATGCCGTGCTCATGTTAAGTTGGGTCCCCTGCTTCTTGAAAAGCTCCTTCCAGAACACGCTTAAAAAGAGAGGATCTCGATCACTTACTATAGACGTAGGAATTCCATGCAATCTAAGTATTTCTTGAATGAAAACTTCAGCCACCGTTCGGGCAGAATAGGGGTGTTTAAGTGCTATGAAGTGGCTGTACTTGCTCAACCTGTCAACGACTACCAAGATTGCATCAAATCAAGACTTATCTCCTCCCAGATGGCCTGCGGAATCGGGAGCGGTTGTAGCAGACCTTGAGGTGATGCAGCTAAGTACTTATGCTGCTGGCAAATTACATAGCTCGCCACAAACTCGGTTATCGTTTTCTTCATCCCCTGCCAGTATACAGATTGTGCCACTTTTCGGTATGTGCGAAACACTCCAGAGTGGCCCCCAGTGCTGGTCACGTGAAACTCGGGTAGGAGCTTGGGAATCCAGCTCGACTTTGCTGACAAAACCAGCCTACCTTTGTAGTGAAGGCGGTCATTCTCCAACGTGTAAGCTTCATGGCTATTCGGGTCCCCCTTGAGGTCCCTCATTATCTTCCGAAGCGTGTCATCCTCTTCCACCTCTTTTAAGACCTCCTGGAAATCATGCCAGTAAGGCCTAGAGATGGCTCGTATCTCCCCCTCCTCAACGTCTCCTTTCCTAGATAAGGCATCTGCAACTTTGTTAGAACTACCCACCTTATAAACAATTTCAAAGTCATACCCCATCAACTTGGCTATCCAATTCTGTTGGTTGTGTGTTGTTATCCTCTGTTCTAACAAGTATTTGAGACTGCGCTGATCGGTGTGAACCATAAATCTCCTCCCCAATAGATAGGGTCGCCAGTGTTGGATGGCCATGACTAATGTCATCAACTCCTTCTCATAAATGGATTTACTCCGAGACCCCTCCGACAGCGCCTTGCTAAAGAAAGCAATAGGCCTTTTATTTTGCATCAATACCGCCCCTACTCCACTCCCGGAAGCATCACACTCAACGTGAAACTCGCGTGAAATCGGGCAAGGCCAACACCGGTGCAGATGTCATTGCAGACTTCAAAGCAGCCATGGCTGCACTAGCTCTTTCTGACCATTCAAATTGCCCTTTTTTTAACAATTCTGTGAGGGGTTTTGCCAACTCTCCCTACTTCTGCACGAATCTCCTATAGTACCCTGTCAAGCCTAAAAATCCCCTCAACGCCTTCAAAATCCTGGGTTCAGTCCACTCTAGCACGGCCTTAATCTTATCTTGGTCCATCTCCACTCCTTTTTCAGATATCTGATGCCCCAAGTATTGAACTTTCTTCTTCCCAAACTCACATTCTTTTTCATTAGCCACCCAGTTGTTCTGTTCTAATAGCTGCAACACCAGTTTTAGATGATGGAGGTGCTCGGTCCAGGATGGACTGTACACCAAGATATCATAAAAAAAAAAAGCACCCACTTCCTTAAATAAGGCGCCATTAATCAGTTCATAGCACTCTGGAATGTTGCTGGAGCATTCGTTAACCCGAAGGGCATCACCAAAAACTCAAACAAGCCTTGATGTGTCCGAAAGGCAGTCTTTTGAATGTCTTCTTCACCCATGCGTAATTGATGATATCCTGCCTTCAGGTCCAGTTTAGAAAAAAACCTTGCACCCTTAAGCTCATCCAATAATTCCTCAATCACCGGGATGGGAAATTTGTCCGGAACGGTTGCCTTGTTCAAGGCCCTGTAATCCACGCAGAATCTCCAACTTCCATCTTTCTTTTTTACCAAAATCATGGGGTTGGAAAACGGACTTTGGCTCAGCCTTATGACCCCTGCTCGTAGCATATCAGCAACTTGTTTCTCAATTTCTTCTTTCATCAAATAAGGGTACCCGTAGGGTCTTACATTTATAGGATTGGTACCATCTTTTAGCACTATTCGGTGTTGGGCATCACGTGCAGGGGGCAGACCTTCTCTCTCCTGGAACACCTTGTAGTGGGGATGCAGGACTGCTCTGATCTCCTCCTGCTGCCCTTCAGTCAAATCACCCGACACATCACCTTGTGCTCCCTGCTCCATTACGCACATTTCCCAAACCAAGAACTATGAAATAGTAAAAGAGATGAGGGGAAATCTCCCTTATGT
>NC_028361.1:7432853-7467591 GCF_000741045.1 Vigna radiata var. radiata | reverse complement strand
GGAGACGACTGGAAAAGAACCTAAGCTCTTGATACCATATGAAATAGTAAAAGAGATGAGGGGAAATCTCCCTTATGTGTCTGTGTATACACATAGGGTAATGTATTTATAATAATAAGAGTGTGGGCTAAGCCCAAATACAAATGAACATGTAAATGAAATAAACACAATATCTAATCCTGCTGCCCTTCAGTCAAATCACCCGACACATCACCTTGTGCTCCCTGCTCCATTACGCACATTTCCCAAACCAAGAACCATGAGTCAGCATCCATTATTTTTGCTAGAGCTCCCGGATTCACCAGCTGTCTCGCCAAAGTTGGATCCCCCTTGATCACCCTTTTCTCTCCCTCCACGACATATTGCATGGACATATTTCCCCAATTAATAGTCACTTCCCCCAATGTCGCTAACCAAGCAATGCCCAGTATTAGATCAACTCCCCCCAGTTCAAAGACATGCATGTCTTCTTCTACGACCACGTCTCCCAACTACAATCTCACCTTCTCGCAACGTCCTCCGGTCCACTTCTTCCGACCATCGCCCAAACTCACCGCATAAGTAGGTCTGTCTGTCACCGGCAGCCCCAGCTCCTCCACCACACTCCGGCCAATGAAATTGTGACTGACCCCACTGTCAATAAGCACCACCACTCTCCTTCCCCTTATCACCCCATTCAACTTCATCGTCTTGGGAGGAGTCAGGCCCTCCGCCGAATAGACCGACAACTCCAGGGGTTTCGCGTCCGATTTCAATTTTTCTTCCATCTCCTCCTCTTCGTCCTCCGCCATCAATAGTACCCTTAAACTCTTCCCCGTACATCGATGACCTGGCGTAAATGGTCCGCCGCACCGGAAACACCTTCCCTCCTCACGCCTTTTCAGAAACTCCGGATAAGGTAAGTTTCTGACCATCCGAACTTTATTTTCTCCTCCTACGGGGGTATTAACTCTTGCGTTGGTGCTATTCGCCCCCGTCACCCCTTCTCTCCTGGCCGGACCCACTCCCTCTGTCCCACTAATTCTTGTCGCGAGACCTCGATCTCCATCATTTCTTGTGATCGCCGACGCAGTTCGAGTACCCGCGGGTTGCACCTTGAACCCATTCCAAATTCCTCCGCATGCACGGTTGATGGCGCCCTCGACGTCTCTCACCACCCTGATTGTGACCATCAAATCTTGGGGTCTCTGAATTCTGACCTGGCCCTTAAGGTCTTCTCTTGATCCCGCCAGGAAGAAACCCAGAATTAGCTCCTCCGATAGGCCCTGGGTCTGCCCTAGTAACATCTCAAAGTTCCTTACAAATTCTTCCAGTGCTCCTTCTTGCCTT
Source organism: Vigna radiata var. radiata (assembly GCF_000741045.1). Classification (NCBI taxonomy): domain Eukaryota; kingdom Viridiplantae; phylum Streptophyta; class Magnoliopsida; order Fabales; family Fabaceae; genus Vigna; species Vigna radiata. Next base: position 7,466,262 of record NC_028361.1, on the reverse strand, counting down.
AGGGTGGCCATCTGTTTGTAGACCGTCCCCCAGAACCCACCACCGAATCTATTGATCAACCCATCCTTCAAACCCATCCACGTTCGATTCTTGGATTTCTCCCGCCAATACTTGAACCAATAACTTGCGCTTCCCTCCATACTCATGTAAGCGAGTTCAATCTTATCCTCCTCTGCTACTTTCTGAATGTCAAAAAATCTCTCAGCTCGATTAATCCAGACGTATGGGTCTCCGCCTTCAAATGATGGCAGTTCCACCTTCTTCCTCCAATTGCGTGCGATTCCCCCAGTCTCGCCCCTCCCTGGGTTCTCGTTCACCGAACTGCTGCTTCCTTCAGAACCACCCCCTTGATGGTTCGAACCTCCACCCATCATCTTCATCAATTGCTGCACGTCGCGTCTGATTGCTGCGGTCTCATCCTTGATTCCCTCAATTGCGATCTCCAAGTTATCTAATCTGCCCTCTGTCTCATTTCCCATCGCTGGCTCTTCTCCTTCGTGATCCGGCAGGTCGGACCAATTGATAGGTTCTTGTAGTCAAGAACCTATGGACAACACTCGAAAAACACTCAAAGAACAATTCCTCTGAATTGTGCAGTCTCCTTTTATTGCCAAGAAACAAAAAGAATGGTGTTTACAAAGCAATCCGAGAGCTTAATCTCTCTCCAAAGAACTACAAGAGTTCTCGCAAAACAATAATACTCCAAAATCTACTGAGTAAACTCCCTACTCCCCATTTTATAGACTCTGCTAACAGAACTAACAGAACAAACCCCCCCAATACCTAACTGCCCTGGCAGTTAGGACCTGTAACGTTTCTTTTCCTTCTATATACAATTAATTCCCTAACAGATGTTCACATTTATTACTGGTCATCATGTAGACATCTAAGTTCAAACATGCGATATAATGTGGGTTTGCTTGGTCTTTGTATCATATATAATTTTCATCATGTAGAACTTTTAGTCATTATATTTGGTTCTGCGTTGTGCTTGAGAAATCCATTGTAAGAGCTTTGTCGTGCAATGCACTCTTAGTTTTAGTTCTCAAGGAGAGGCAGCTAAATTTTGGAGTTAACTGTGTATGCTTAACCTGAATACTTTTCATAAGTAAGCTAAATTTGTTTTTTTTTTCTCAGGCTTACAAGAGAGTTGGTGGAATGATTCATAGTGCTGATGTTGGCCGGGGTGTAATTGGTGTTGTTGATGTGACCAATTTAATGGTATTTATTTTCCAATTTCATTTTGTCAAAGAGTGGCTTTTTTTCTTGTTGGTTTACTTGTATTCCATAGTGTAACCTTGTTAGACTAATAAGTGTATGCCTGTTTCTTGGTTTGATTCATTCATTTGAGGAGTTGGCAACACACTCTTGCAAACATTACTGGTCAAAATGTTAGAGTTGGTCACTTCTCATCCTAACTTGAAAAGCTTGTGGGGTGACCAATATGGCGAAGAAATGTTTTTCAGAATTCATGCTTTTGGGCTAGGACCTTTATATGCACTAATGTAATATTTGCTAAATACAATTACTCTCTTTGTTTCTACTGTGGATAAGGTGAATTGCTTCATCACTTGCGGTTTCTTCCGGGAACCGTGAAAAGTTAAATTTATGTGATCGTTAACTTTATCGGTGATGTGCATCTTTTCTAATGAATGATTAAAAAATTAGCTTGTCTTTTCACATTTTGAGTGGTGCTTTGATAATTAAACAAGCCAAGTTTCCTATGGAACTTTTTCTGATGACGTTTCAAATTTTGATTAAACTTGTTATGTCACTGCAATCAATTATACAAAAATTATTTATTCAGTAAAATTTTTCTTGCTCTGTACAACATCTAAATTCTTGTACTTTTTTCCTCTTTTTTTTATAGGATGACGAGGATGGTCGGGTGTGGGTACATAATAACAAGCAGGGATTCCAAGACTCAGAACAATATGCATGTCTTGAGCAGTGGCTGGGTAGAAAAGCAGATGAATATTGGGACAAAAATTTTGACGCCCTTGAGTTGGTAAAACTCTTCTTTTAAATTCTACCAAAGCTACCGTTCTTTTTTTGAAGTTCTTGTTATTATTCTATCAAAATAAGCCATCATACGAGGTTGTTTCATTTAATTGAATTTGGTACAATTATTCAGTTTAAATTGTAATATGTCCACTTTACATGAGATGTGTTGTATGAATGGCGTTTACTTACTCAAAGAGTTGAGAGGAACTAAATTTTTTTTTTACTCACTTCTCTAAACCCTATACACCATACTACCCTATTTATATGGGATAGAAGTTCAGCATACAAGGAAAATAAGGAAACTCCTAAAAACCTAATAGAAATACATTATATTTCAACACCCCCCTTAGAGATTTGATTAGAATGTTTCCGAGTTGTTCATTAGAGTTGACAAACTTAGTAACAACTTCCTTGGACATCAACTTCTATATAATAAAATAATAGTCAATCTCTATGTGTTTTGTCATCTCATGAACCACTAAATTGGAGGCAAAATGTGAAGGGATGCTTGGTTGTCAGAATACAGTTTCATCGGTTCATTTTCACAAAGTTTCAATTCTTGAAGAAGTTGTCTAATCCACACAAGTTCACATGTAGTTAAAGCCATAGATCGATATTTAACTTCAGCACTAGATCGAGCAACAACACGTTATTTCTTGCTTTTCCAAGATACAAGATTCTTTCCAAGTAAAACACAATATCATGTAATAGATCTTCAATCAATTGGATCACCAATCCAATCTGCATCACAATATCGTTCGATTTAAGTGCTTTCCTTGTTTTTATACAACAATCCTTGTCTTGGGTTTCCTTTTATGTATCTAAAAATGTGAATCACTGCACTCCAATGATCAACGTGTTGATTTTGCATAAATTGATTCAACTTCCACTGGATAAGAAAGATCATATCTTGTCATGGTAAGATAGATGAGTTTTCCAACCACTAGGGGATAGGCAACATGTGACGGCACGTGTGGAGGCGAATGAGACGGAGACCACTAGGGGTGAGTCGTGCTTCTCAAGGCACACCTAACCCTTGACTTTGTTACAGAAAAAGTGGCAGCTGTGGCGGTGGACAATGACAACAGACGTAGCGGCAATGACAGGAACTGAAAGCCCATGCGGTTGGCTCTGGATGCCAACTTAAAGAGTTGAGAGAAACTAAAAATTTTATTACTCACTTCTCTAAACCCTAATACACCATACTGCCCTTTTTATAAGGGATAGGAGTTCAGCGTACTAGGAAAATAAGGAAGCTCCTAAAAACCTACTAGAAATACATTAGACAGGATATTAGATGAAGTAGATTTTAACATACTTGTTTCTCTTTGTAAGACATTGATTCCAATATTGTTTCGTGTGATTAAACAGGATATTAGATGAAGTAGATTTTCACTTCTGTACTTGCATGAGAAAAATCAGAACTTTGACATGTGTATCTTCATACCGTGGGTCTTATACTAACTGTTACTTTTATTACTTCTGCAGAACATAGATAATTGTGTCTTCAAACCTGATCATGAGTGGGTTCAATGTGACAAGTGCAGAAAGTGGAGAATATTACCTACAGATTTTGATAGCAGAAATTTGCCTTTACAATGGTATGTTATCGTATATTTCACACAAAAAGTCTGATGTTACTTGTAAATTGGAGTGAAATAAAACAAAGAGTTTGTTTGGATTTGCTGTGTTATAATCATCTGTGATTTCTGCTTGCTGTTTCAGGTTTTGTTTTATGGAGCCTTTCAAAGGTCAATGTTCAGATTCTGAACAGAAGATGGCGCCGGGCATAGTTAATGTTTCCACAAAGAGGTCGGGTTATGATTGCTTGTTGAAGGATTCCAACGACAAAAAGGTGGAAGGTGTTAGGAAAACCTCTGGCACAGGTTAGACTGTCTATCAGAATAAAGAACGAAATCATACGCTCATTAGTCCTAAAGATTTATATTTGCTATAATCAGTGGTAAAAATCACGAAGCATAAATATTCTATCATTTTTTATCTGATCATGATTTTAGTTTTATTGAAATCTTATTCAAAACAGATAAATTAACATACGATAATGAATTAACATATAAATTTGGAAATAATCGATGGAAATAACTCCTACAAGAGAAATTGATATGTTGTGCGAAGTAACTCTAATAACATAGAAGGAGAATTATGACCAAATATGTATATTTGGTAATTTGTCTAAAATTTCTGATTAAAGTCGCATGCATTAATGAACTTTGTTATTTTATTATTTAATATAGGTTTAATACTTATATTTAGAGCCGTCAAAATGGGTCACAACCTGCGAGCCAATCCGGCCCGTCACGGGTTGGGCCGGGTTGGGTTTGAAAAATATAACCCACTTATATGCGGGTCAGATTTCAATCCGGCTCATTTAGACCCGGCTCATGCGGGTTGAACCCGTGGTGAGCCGGGTTGGCCCACCAACCCACCTACCTAATTTTACTTTTTTTATTTATTATTTTATTTATGGAACCCTAAAAAATAAAATATTTTCTTCACTCACTGTATACCAAAAGAGTAACCTTTGCTCCCACAAATCACTCTCTTGCTCTCATTTAATGGAGCTCTCACCCTCACTTCACTGAAATTCTTCAAGGAGCAGGTAAAACACCATTCTTTTTTTCTTCTCTTTTTTCCACATTTTTGTTTTCTCACTTCTCTTTCTTTTTTTTTTTGAAAAACCCTATAATGACAAAAGTAGGGGTTTGCAAATTTGTTTTTTGTTCTAGGGGATTTGAAGACATGAAATGATTTTTTCATGTTCTGACATGCTTGTATAAGATTTTATTCATTTTATTTAAACAATTTGAGTATATATTATTTGAACGAGCTCTTTTTGATATCTTTGAATTTGAGAAATTATGTTACAGATTAAACTAATATTTTTTTGTTGATGTTGTTGAGTATTGGTTCTTTTTTTTTTTTTACTAATATTTTTTTATTGATTGTCGGAATTGTTCTGATATTAGGAAAATCTTTATTAGTGAATTTGGAGACAACAAGAACAAGGGTCAAGGTGTGTTGTTTTTGAATGACATTTGGATTATATTGTACTTTTTATTATTATTTTGAATTGTCTTTAACATAATTTTTTGGAAGTGAAAATTGTTTAAATGTAAATTACAAAAAATTTGTATTTTTCTTTATTTTAAAAAAATGTAATTAAATGGGCTAGTGAGCCAACCCGTTTACCCACCAACCCGTGGTGGGTTGGGCCGGGTTCAAGTTTTTCTGGCTCGCTAATAAATGAGCCGGATTGGGTTGACTCACTAAGTGACCAACCCGTGGTGGGCCAGGCCGGGTCGAGCCGGGTTACCCGTTTTGACAGCTTATTGGTCCCTCGTTTTGTAGGGTTTGTTCAAAGTCGTCTTCTTTTTTTTTTATTTTAAAGTTCACTAAGATCCTATTTTTTGCAAAAACGGTAAAACTTAGTCCTTTGTGCTTTGGGCGTTAAATTTGTTAACGGCATAACTGTCCAGCTAACAAAAACCTGATGAGTTATAAAGTTTTGGTTGCTCTGGCAGTGTGACTTCATTGTATGTGTTAAATAAAATAATTAAATGTGACGTGGAATATACTTGGCGAGGGAGGAATGCTAGGTTGAGAAGTTTCACTCCTCTTTTGCTCTTCGTCTTTTGGTATGGATGGTGACTGGTTAGATTCTACCTTTGAAGTTGAACCGTGAGAAGAACAAGGAAATTGAGTTGTCGCAGAAATTAAATTTCCAGGAGAAAGAAACAGTGGTTCTGTTTCAACACATAAATGAAATCTTTGGAAATCTGATGATGAATGACATTCTTTAGGGACAGTTCTTTCTGCAGAGGAAGCTTTGCCACCATCATATTCCAAATCCTCGTGAACAAATAGTTTCCTTGGTGGAAGAACTGCCAGTGCTGGCATTGTCATGTTCTTCTTGATTCAACACTTTCTCCTCTTTTTGCCACTAACCCCTGCTTATGCAGATGAAGGGAGTGTCGGAAGCCATATGAAGGCAGAGGGGTCTCCGGGAGGAACTCTGTTGTCAGATAATGGATTAACAGATTTTGATGTCTACATCATGGAAACTAGTAGCCATCGGACGGGAGCGGGTGCATGGTGATCGTGGAGAAGGGCGGGGATACAGAGCGCGACACAGTAGTGGAGAGAGCCGAGGCACACGGGGCGGCGAGGGTGTTGGGAACCTCAATGTTGAACAGAGAAAGGGGAAAAGAGATTAGGGTTTGAGTGGAAAGAGGATTGCCACGTAGCAGTCTCTTGTTGGCCGAATTTGCCAACTAATTGGATTAATCGGACAGCTCATTTAATTTTGGCCACGAGAGCAACTTTGCCGTTAGTTTTTTAATGTCGTAAGAAAAAATGATCAACTTGAGTTGTTTTTGCAAAATATAGGACGATGATGAACTTTTGAAAAAAAGGAGAACAACTTTGAATAAACCCTCCAAAATGAGAGACCAAAATAGGTATTAAACCTTTAATATACTTGTTTGACTAGGGCAAAGGTTTTTATGTTATTGTTGGGATAAAATTTAACATGCAAGTCTTTTGGTCACAGTTTGTTCAAAATGATTAATTGAAGTTATATGCTTGAATTTATATTATTCAATATACTTATTCTTTAGGTTATATGCACGTAATACAGATTTATTTAACCTATGATTCTTTTTGTTCATTGTTATATAACTTGTTAAGCGTGGTCCATATTTGATCACATCTTGTATTTAGGTCTGGATGTGACACATCCCACGTATAAAAATAATCTTCTTCTTAGGTTTAAAATAATAAAATAATTACACAATTATATACAAATCTATCAAATTTTAAAAAAATTAAAATATTGCATTACATGTAACCAAAACCTGGTTCATTTTCTGTGACATTAAAGTGAACTTTTATTATATATTTATAGCGTATAAATTAAATTCGTTCAACACATGAAATGATACAAATATTAATAAAGTTGTTCAGTTCTCTTATTGTTAAAATTAGTTACCTCTTATTATTTCATTAGACTTAATTCCGTGTTTGTAATCTACAACAGTTTAAGTGACCAATGGTATTTATTTTGTTGTCTTGTTTGTGTTACATGTCAATTGCTGATCTTCTATATTGGCTGTGTAAAAATTTATGTATATTGGCAATTTAAAATATGATCACAACATTAATGCATATTTAGTTAGTTTGTTACTTTTACAACCTCTTTTTGTTAACCTCAGTATCTTGACCTGGTACTCTGGTCTTATGTGTTACTTCAGAGGGTAACACTCCTTTATTTTCGTCTCTAATTCCTGCTATACCCTCCACTCGCAGGTGAAAAATTAATCAATTATGAGGATGCCAAATTTCCAGCAATAAAGCGGTTGAGAAAGGGGCCATGAAAGCAGTAGGATTTTGTTCTGGGTGAATACGAAAACTGTAGGATGTTAGAACTCCAACTAACCTTAGATTGGGATAAGCTCACAACACAATCTTCGATCTTCTTTTGTGGGGCGGAGGGTGTCACAGCATTTGGGATTAGAATTCCCTCAGGTTTTGATGGAAGGACATAGTCTCCATTCTGCCCAAGTTCAAGTGTTAATGTCTAAAATATTCAGGAAACAAGGATGAAGAATCTTCTCAAGTTTTCTGAATGGTTTATGTAAGTAACTGTTAACTATGTTTTCACGCTATTTCAGTTTTAATCCCTATTTCAAAAGTCTCCATACTTAAAAAATTCATGGATTTAGTGCTCAATGTCTAATTATTATTTTTGTTGACGTTGCAAACAATGTTTCTTGTCATCATCCCATTGTTATTGGACACGTGTCTGGTTTTTAATTACACGTGTGAATTGAAGAAGACAACTTGGATGCATTATGTTTATGAAGGAAATTTCATCTTTAAGGAATGGAAGAAAAATTTGAATTGAAGTGCTTTCTTAATTTGAAATCAAGAGTTGCTGAGTTGCTGAGGAATGTTGGTGGCATTGAGGAGTTGGTTGTGGTTTATAACAATAAGTGAATTCGTTTGTGTCTAGGTAAGGTTAATAAATTAGGGATTTTTTGATCTAGGGTTTTACATTAGTTTGGGTTGGGGTGAACTATGGTGTTGAGTTTCTAATTTGTAAGTTAGTGTTGTGTGATGAAATCTGAAAGAGAGACATATGGGGTTCTACGTGGAGTACTGCCTCCCAATTTTCACATACACCTGACTCATGTTCATAATTGGGATCAAAACTATGGTTATGAGAAAGATTGTTGCTTTTGAAAGTAACTATGTTGAAGAACAAATGAAGAATTTTTGTATAGATATAGAAATTGGGAACTATGTCACAAATTGTGGTAGTTATATTCAAGTATGGTAGTATTTTTTATTTTCCTTCTGTTATGTTGTTTTCTTTGAAAACCAATTTGCAATTTGTATTGTAATTACTTTGAATAATTTTGACAAAGGGAATATGAAATTAAAGCTAAGGTAGAAACAAAAGTAGAAGAATAATTAGAGCCGTAATATATATTTTATAATGTATCATTAATTTTAATATTTTATAGAATCAGCAAGGATTTAAACTGTTTACTTGTTTTTAATTTATGTCCTTTAAATATAATCATTTCTCCTTAATTTATATAACATTTCTGTAAAAAAGTATTTATTTTAACTAGCAATACATTTTGAATTGTTAATTATTTCCTCTTTTGATTAAATGTAAAATAAGAACAATAAGTAATGGTTGATTTGCTTCTATAAAAAAGAACAATACGAAAAGTCCTTCTCATAAACTAACATTTAGATATCAGAGTGAAAATTATTGAATGATAAGATGGCACCGCCGAGTGGTGAGGTTCCTCCGCCGTTAACTTCAACCACCGGCTGCAGCAATTCTCGAATTCCGGCAGCTATGGAAATGATTCCGGCAGCCTTTGGAGCAGGGTGAGTGCATGGATCCATCGTTTTTCTCTTGCTCTTTTATTTTATTTTCTTTTATATAATTTTGAATGTCTATTTCATGTTATAGAAGCTTCACATACACCTAACATTGCACATGTTTAAATTTTAAGCATTTATATGGTTTGAAAAAATTGTTTTGTTTTGTTGGTACACTTGATGCACAATATATTTATAAATAAGAAAAAACTAAAATGGTTAATTTATTTTCCTCAATTTGTTTCATTTTTAACTTAAAATTGAAATTGGTCTTTTATATATTAGTTTGTAGAAACTTTATCATATAAGTTTTTAGATATTTTTTAACATGTATATAAAAGTTAATTTTAATTTATAAACATTTTTTTTACAGAGATACTAGTAAAAAACACGTTCCTTTTCACAACTCTTCCGGCCCAATTCATAATATAAATGTCATATATTACAATAAGAGAATCCATATCAACAATAATTCACATTATACAAATAAAAAAATAAGTAAAGAATATTCAAGAAACAAAGATCACAATAAAACAGAGTGTGCCACTTGGGATTTTGTTATTATAACAAAAAAGAATAGTTTTTAAATTTTTATTTTTTTTTTTATCATAAGAGGAAATAAGAATTATAGAACTAAATAGAGAAATTTTAAACTTTTTATTACATAGATCTATTTTTTCCCGATCAATATTTAGGTTTTTTCTTTTGGGCCGTGCAAGATGAAGATGAAATTTATGTTTGATTAGAATAACGTCCTAAAATTAGACTATGGTTGATTAGATAAATAGTAAATATAATTAGAAAGTCTGGTGTCAATAAAGATAATAAATAAATTAAGTTTAAAGTAAATTTCTTAATTAAAGTTATAGGTTATTTGTTAATATTAGACCACCATAATGCCAAGTTGGATTTTTAGGAGACTTAATATTCAGTTTCATAAAGTTGAGCTAAAGGTAAAATATGATTTTTAATGATATCAAAATAAATGTTGGAGATTAATAAATTTAAAAAAAATCATTTAATTTTTTTATTTCAAATTTCACTATATTATGAAGGTAGAATGAGAAAGCTTTGTGACCAATTACATAATTTATTTTTACTTTTTCAGGACATTGTAGAGGAATTACAAAAGATGATATTTTTATCTTGGGAGCGATTGAAATTGCCGTACCAAACACTGTCTTCACTTTTCTTTCTCTACTCTTTACAAATACTCATTTCATGCTGTTTTCTACATTATTTCACTGTTCCAATGAAATGAAACATATAAGAAAGATTGTCACTGGTGATTAACATTTTAACATACACTTGGCCTGCAACCTTTGTGTAGGCTCCTTTTCTTTTTCTATGACGTGATCGTGTCCTAACAACACGTTCAATTTGACTTCATCAATCACCAATACACATGCAGGGAAATTTCGGTAGGTCAAATAATGATCAATTATCGTAAAGTTGCAGAGGTGATGCTTAGCACAAGGAATAAAAACGTTATAGAGGATGGCGTGTGAAGAATAGGAAGAGATGTCTATGTGAAGAGCATGTGTTGAAGTCTCACGTGAACTAGAATTATGGCTAAATTATAATGCATAAGGGGTGCATGTTATTGGGATAAACTTAAATTTTAAGATTTTATTAATAATTTTGTTTAAATCTTATTTTATTAGTTTTGGGTTTAATAATATATAGTTTGATTTAATAGAGATAAAATAGAGATGGGTAATTATGATTTTCTGTTTATCTAGGTAAAATATTACTTTATGATAAATTAAGTAGATTTTATTTTTAAGATGGTGATATCTTATTTTCAGTATTTATTTTTATTTCTGTAATATTGTAAGTATCACAGCTATTTAAAGTCTTTCAATTATCAATAAATGTAAGACTCAATTTTAGAAAAATATCCTGAGATTTTCCCAACAGTGGTATCAAAGTTTTATGCACTGAGTACGGAGAGAGAAAAAAATAGGGAAGAGAGTCAAACACCAACCGTGAGAGTAAAAGTGAATGCTTGATTTTTTTGTGAGAGAAGGTAAAGGTTGTCAATGGTATGAGTGTGCCACAATTGACGAGAAAAACCAATTATGATAATTGGTGCCTACAAATGAAGGCATTATTAAGATCCCAAGACGTTTGGGATACGGTGGAAGACGGGTATGTTGAACCTGATGTGGACGAAGGTGGCACGAATGACAACACTAAACAAAACACGTGCAAGAGATGGGTCAGCATTGTACTTTCTCTAGGTAGATGAGTTGAGATTCGAAAAAATAGCGAATACCAAATCAACAAAGGAAGCTTGGGAGATATTGAAGGTTGCGTATAAAGGTGACAACCGCGTTAGACAAGTCCGAATACAAGCTCTCAGAGGAAAGTTTGAATAGTTGAAGATGAAGCCCAAAGAACATATAATTGAGTACATAACTCGGGTGGAGAAGGTGGTCAACCAACTCGGCAGGAATGGAGAACAAATGCCATCTAGTTGGGTTGTGGGAAAAATTTTGAGATCTCTTACAAAAGAATTTGAAAGTATCGTGTGCACCATCGAAGAATCGAAGGACTTGTCGGTTCTCACAGTGGATGAACTTGCCGGGTCATTAGAAGCCCATGAACAAAGGAGAAGGAGTTGGGATGATCTGGTTGAACCCGACAATCAAGCACTACAGGTACAATTTGACTAAAATAAATCTCGGATTACTCAAAGTCGAGGTCCTAGCGGAAGAGGGCGAGGAGGCCGATGACGAGGTGGACGAGGTGGACGTGGCCGAGGTAATTTTGAGAATGATAATGAAGAGTAAACCGGTCAACAGAACTGGTGTGACCGAGGACAAGGAAAAGGCCGAGAAGATCAATCAAGAGTTGAGTGTTTTAAGTGTGGCAAGTACGGCCACTATGCAAACGAGTGTAGGTCAACAAAGTGCTACAATTGTGGCAAGTTTGGTCATATTGCAAAGTATTGCAAGATCGAGACAAAGGGGAAGACGAATCTTGTTACTGAATAAGATGCAAAAGAATTGTTGCTGGCAAAGAGCTTGGATACAGTGGACATGGAAAATTCGATCTCAATAGTGGATGAAGTGATTATGAATAAATAGAGGGTTGAGCTTGAGAAGCTGAAGAAGACGGCTCCTGAAAAGGAAGAGAAAGCATCTAGCGTTATTGAACCAGATAAGAATAGGGAAGAAGATGAAGAAGAGATGAAGGCTAATGAGATTTCTACGAACTCGGTTGGAGCAAGCAATCATATGTGTGGGAACGAGAACTTTTTTTATGAACTCACCAAGGTGGAGGCCAAATTTGTGTTTTTTGGAGATGACTCCAAGGTAACCGTGAAAGGGCGTGGAATAATTCAGCATATTCAGAATGATGGACGAGTTGGAGAGATTAGGGATGTTTATTATGTTCCGGAATTGAAGAGCAATATTTTAAGCATGGGTCAGATAATTGAAAAAGGTAATTCAATTTTTATGAAAAATCAGGTACTGTATTTAAAAGATAAGCATGGTTGTCTAACAACCCAGGTAAAAGCAAAGAAGAACCAGTTGCATGAACTAGAGCTGAAAATATTGGAGAGAAGATATTTGAAACAAGATATGACTAGCAAGACCTTCGATAACTCAAACTCAAATATGATTGAAAGAAGCAAGGGATGATGCACTTGGGAAGCAAGGAAGTAAGAATTTAAGTTTATGAGGAGTTTGTTGGGATAAACTTAAATTTTAGATTTTATTAATAATTTTGTTTAAATATTATTTTATTAGTTTTGGGTCTAGTAATATTTAGTTTGATTTGATAGAGATAAAATAGGGATGGGTAGTCATGATTTTCTGTTTATCTAGGCAGAATATTATTTTATGATAAATTAAGCAAATTTTATTTTTGAGATACTGATATTTTATTTTCAATGTTTATTTTTATTTCCGTAATATTGTAAGTATCACGACTATTTAAAGTCCTTCAATTATCAATAAATGTAAGACTCAATTTTAGAAAAATATCTGATTGTGTATAGTGAGGTTTTTCCAACACATATCTCACCATTCAAGCTAATGAGGTTGAGTTAGGTTTAAAAATCATTTTCTAATATTGTATTAGAGTCATGGTTAGAGTCTATCCTAACGATATTTCTTGATGTCTCGGTATGAATAGGATGGGTTGGAAGTCTCACATCAATTAAAGATAAATATCAAGTTAGGCTTAAAAATCACTTAAAGGAAGAACTTAATGAAACAACCTACCTATATCATATTTTAATGCTTTATTTCATTGTTGCACACAAATCTTACCAATACATGTATCATTTTCATTTTCATTTCGTAATAAAAAGGAAAAAAAATTAATTTTGTAACACATTACATCATGTTTTTCTAATAATAATATTATATTTAATATCCAACTTTGTCTTTAGTTTGGTTGACAAATCTCAGTTTAGTCCGTCTTTAAAAAAGTGTTTGAAATTGGTCCTTCTAAATTTTTGAGTCAAAATAGTCCCTTTCGTTAAATAATGACAAACCACTTTAAATTTTTTTTTCTCTCTTCTCATTTTCTGTGCATTGCATGTTTTTGTCAGCATTTGGAGTATTTAATGATTATTGTACTTTTCCCAATAAAATTTAGTATCATTTATTGAGTAATAAAATCAGAAAAATTTAGTTATAAATAAAGATTAGCTCACTTGTTAGCTCTGCTAAATGGAATACTTATTTCTTAGTGTGATTTTTTAAAAATATACTTTTATTTAGTTATTACTTTTACCGTACATATTTTTAAATTTTGAAAAATTGATTATAAATAAATCTAAAAATATATTTTTAATTCCTGTAAAATAAGTGAGTTTATAATTTTTTTTAAAAGGTATTTATTTCTTAATTACTCTAAAATAAAAAAAAATTAATTTTTTAATGATTTTTTTGTTTTTGTTTAAATTTTATTTTGTAATTAGTTATATACATCATAAAAACAAAATATTATTTAGTTATATACATCATAAAATTTAGTTAAATACCTATTATTCTTGACATTTAGTTAAAATTTTCTTTATGAGAAGTTTTTTTATGAATGTAATTTGATTTTTAATGTTAATCAGAAAAAAAATTCTCCTTATGCAACCTCCTCCATCGAAATTATTATTTTTTTATCAATATCAATTAAAAATTAGTTAAAAAAGTCAATAAAAAAAATTCCCACTATCAACATGATAAAAATCACCTCAATCAATATCAGACTAAATAATTCTAACTGAAAATAATCTCAAGTTGTTTGAAATATACTTTTATATTTCTGAAACACCCATCTTTTCTTTCTCGTTCACATCGTCACCTTTTCATCATCTTACATAAGTAACTTTTCTTAATATAGTCATGTTCTAGAATTTGCTAGTTTTTGGTGGTCCTTTTTTCTGTTTCTTTCCCTTCATTTTTTTCTTTTAAGCTTTTAAGACACACAAGATCAAAAGTGACGTGTGATAAAAAAAATGGCGTAGGTCGGTTCACGATGAAGGATTTCTTCTGGAAGGTTTGGATCCGTTGGAAGGAATTTCAAGTTTGGTATTTTAAATGTACTTTCAATCAAATAACCTTAAATTCCTCAAATTTTAATCTTTTAGCAGCATCCATTTTTTGCAACTGTTGATGTCTTATCACAACTTGTTCCAAAAATTAAAGACATGCTTCAGAGACTAATTAGAGATGCTGAAAAGTACGAGTTTCAGTTTATGAGCTAATTTCACCCTACCCAGTAAAACATGCTTTGAAAATATTTACTAACTTTTTCATGGGTTAAATAGTTCTTGTTCTTCTTGCAAACTAATGGATAGAGCTGGTTTAAGGCATTTTTTTTTAAAAATATACTATTTATTTAATTTTCTAAATCAGGTTAACCAGTTGGTAAGTCAACATACTTAACTCAATAATAGATTAAGCGAAGTCGTGTATTCTTTTAGCTCATTCATAAGAGGGTAAATCAGATTAATTTTACCCATAAAGAATGAAAATGAGTTGCGAGGTGGTTCACCATCACAAATCCAAAAATACACTAACAGTGCTTAAGCTTCACTACAAATAACGTGCGTGTTCGGGGAAGATTCCATCTTTACTAAGAAAAAAAAAATTGAACTAATTAAAAAGCATGTCGCTTTCACCAACACTGCAAATGCGCGTTTAATACACACTGTTTTGGTAAATAAGTATATTGTGGGTATTCTGAATGGAAAAAAAAAATGTAAACTTTGAATAGTGTTGAACAGGTAAATTTATGTTTGATTACGTACGGGATGGAAAGGTGAAAAATTGGAGAAGAGTGGATGAGGATGAGGATGAGGATGATGATGATGCATTATGGTGGTTGGTTGGTTATGTAGATACTAAATAGGTGTAGGAGGAAGATGGTAACATGTACACGGGGTTCGCCTGAAGTTAAGGGGACAGGTAATGGCAGAGCACGTGAGGGTGAATGAGAGATCCATGGAGATCATGGGAGGACTATCATATCACATCATGTCAAGCATTGATCATGAAGACAACCCTGGTAACACTAACAAACAAGGATAATAAGGGAAGAGGGGTTGGAAAAAAGTGACCGAGTCCATAAATCCAGTGTTGTATCTACCTGTTCCGTGATGAGTTGCAGTCTTGTGTTGGGTTAGCCGCAGAAAAGGGTTATGGCATTGGCAGTGCCAGCTGGATACACCTTTCGACGTGTCCCCCCTCTTCCCTTTCCTACAAACTTATTTATTATTTTTTATTATATGCTCAATTTTGTTTCTATCTCATAACTGGGTGTCGCTGTTATGTGGGATAACTCAGGAAATTATGATGAATTTATTTGAATTTGTTCGGTATAAATAGGTGGGAATCAACAAAATAATAGAGTCTGAGGCTGGTTTGACGAAGGCGTTAATAAAACCGCGGGCCGGGGAAAACAAAGTTAACGGGGACAGAGGGTGTGGTCGTCCTGTTATTTAAGGAAAGGGAGGAGGGTAAAGGGGGAAACCAAAAAAAGTGCCGCATAAGACAAAAGAGAGAGGGAAGTAGAACAAGAAGAAGTTGTAGAAGAAGAAGAAGAAGAAGTAGTAGTAGTAGAACAAGTTGAAGAAGGAAGAAGAATAAGATAGGTGAAGGGTAGGAGATGTTTTGTTTATACTGAAAGAACAATCCTTTTCCTTGTGGGATTTCAGATCTCTCTCTGGAATGAGGTGGGGAGGTTTGTGAATTTTTGGGGTGGATTGGGAAGATGGAAAGTTGGACGTCGGTGGATGGGGTGGTGGAGGAGATTATGAGGATTCACAGATCTCTGCCGCCGCGTCCTTCGATTGAAGAGGTGGAGGTGGCCAGAGGTTTGATCGTCAATGTCGAGAAGGAAGACCAGGCCAGGCTTGAGGCCATAGCGCGACAGAGCAAGGGTGTGGATGTGCCCGAAGAGCTCTTTATGGTGCTCCAAGAGATGCAGAGGAACGTCGTGTATTACCAGAGCAAGGAGCAGAAGAGGGAGGCTCTCAAACTTCTCGATCTCGACAACGTTCATTCTCTGTTCGATGAATTGATTCAGAGAGCTTCTAAGTGCGTTTCATCTCCCTCTGCACCTGCTTCTCGCAAAACATCCTACTCTAACGGTCCCGTTTCCTCGGTTTCCACGAATTTGTCCATGAATTCTGTTTCTGCTTCGGTTTCCGTTGGTGGTTTTGATAAGCCCTCACCTGTACCTGCTGCCACTGCTGCTACTTCTAAAATGTTCCACCCGGATAAAGAACGTCCTGAATTGGTCACGCGGGATGACAGTTATGTCAAGAAGGTCAAATCCTCGTTTTACTCCAATGGGTATGGAGTTGAACCCACTATCCCTTCCAAAGCCAGTATATTGAATCCATCGTTAAAACCCACAGCTCCCGCAGGTAATCGATCGTATATGATATGCTGCTCAACGTTCAATTTTGTTTTTATTGGCTTTGTTGTTTAGTTACTGAGAGGTGGAATTAGGTTTTGTCGTTGTTATTTGGTATTTTGTTGCTTGTATTGGACGTTGGAAGTGAAAGTGTGGGAAATCGTGTTTGTTAATGTTGTTTCAGGTCAAGATGGGGATAAGTTGAGTTTGATAAAGCTTGCTAGCTTAATCGAAGTGTCTGCGAAGAAAGGGACTCGTGATCTCAATCTGCAGAACAAGTTGGCGGACCAGGTTGATTGGCTGCCTGATTCGATAGGGAAGTTGTCGAGTTTGGTTACTCTTGATTTGTCAGAGAATCGGATTATGGCCCTACCTGCTACGATTGGAGGGCTTTCATCATTGACCAGATTGGACTTGCATTCCAATAAAATCTCTGAGCTTCCTGATTCTGTTGGAAATCTTCTCAGTCTGGTTTATCTTGATCTGCGGGGAAACCAATTAACTCTTCTGCCTGCATCTTTTACCAGGTTGATACGTCTGGAGGAGCTTGATTTGAGTTCAAATCAGATTTCAGCGCTTCCCGATACTCTAGGGTCGCTTGTTAGACTAAAAGTATTGAATGTGGAAACGAATGATGTAGAGGAACTTCCTCACTCTGTTGGTAATTGTTCTTCCCTTAGGGAGCTTCGCCTTGACTATAACCGACTTAAGGCCCTGCCTGAAGCTGTTGGAAAGATTCAGAGCCTCGAGATTTTGTCTGTGCGGTACAATAACATCAAACAACTACCTACGACAATGTCATCTCTAACAAACCTTAAGGAACTTAATGTGAGTTTCAATGAGCTCGAGTCTGTGCCCGAGAGCCTGTGTTTTGCCACCTCGCTTGTCAAGATGAACATAGGCAACAATTTTGCTGACATGAGATACTTACCGAGATCCATTGGGAATCTTGAAATGCTTGAGGAATTGGATATCAGCAATAATCAGATACGTGTGCTTCCTGACTCGTTTAGGATGCTCACTCGACTTCGCATCCTGCGAGCAGAAGAGAATCCTCTTGAAGTTCCACCGAGAGATATAGCTGAGAAGGGAGCTCAGGTAACTTCCTTTTGTTTTTCTTGTTTAATATTGTTCCCTTGATATTTCAATCTGTTTCATTTATCTCAATTTTCCATGTGTTGGTTCATCCTAGGCTGTTGTTCAATACATGGCTGAGCTTGTTGAGAAGAGGGAAAAGAAAGATATTAAATCACAGCCTCTTAAGCAGAAAAAGAGTTGGGCTCAGATGTGCTTCTTTTCAAAGTCTAACAAGAGAAAGCGTGACGGGGTTGATTATGTGAAAACCTGATTTCATTCCGCGACACCGATGTTGGCAAGCAACAGATTCCATGTGTAAGTTGAGTTGTTTTCTAGTTCTGTATACATCTACTAAAAATTGATATTTGGGTATTAATCATGAAATATTTATTCTAGGCTTAATTTTAGGGTGCATTTGGGTAAAAACAGTTTAATTAAGCATTTATTCAATTTGTTCGTATCATATGAGAGCTCATCTTATAAATTTAAACCCAGAAACTTGTTGAAATATCTGAAAATAACTTATTTTGATAAGCTTAATCATGAAGATGATTAAAATAAGCTTGTATAGAGAGTGATATGAGCTTATTTTCATGAGTAATGGCTGCTGATGTTTACTATTTTCCTATGTGACAGGGATATGCATTTAAAAATAGAGACAAATATATCCCTGAGTGTGCGGTCAATAATATGCAGAGATATGGATCGTGCAAGCATGAATTGACAGCCTTCGTAGGCAGTTATAATTTGCTTTGACTTGACGGCACAAATTGTAGATTTCTTGTTCAATATTTTCTGATTTTCTTTCCCTGTATAATTTGAATTTTCTATTTATTTCATTTGTATTCTGTTGTCTTGAAAGTAGAAAGAAGTGTACACAATCCAAAAGGCAAACAGCGATGGACAGTGGGAGAGGAACCGAAGATGATTATGTACTATCTATCGTTATGTATGTACAATTGTAACTTCACTCTATTGTTAAATGAATTACAGGTTACCCTTTGTACCATCTTTCACTGAATTTTACCATTTCCTTAGCTTTGTCACTGCTAATGCTCTCTGATATGGATTAAAAATTACATTGGTAGAACTTTTAAATGTCAAGAAAATGAAAATATTGAAAGCACTGATAATAACACTGAAAAAGAGGTAATCACTTTTTTTTTCAGATTTAATCACTTGGCAGCCATTTTGATTCATTTAATCACGTGGGCAGCTGGATACTACTCACACATGTTTCACAGATAATCTTTGTAGGAGATAAACTAATGAGGGTTAAACTCAGAAAACCAGGTCAATATAATTTATAAAGAACGAGGTGGCCAAGTTTTAGATCTTTTGCCAGTTGTGTTAACCTACTGCTAACTGCACTTTTTCTCTGGAAGCTATTATTTTGGTTGCAATAACCAAAGGTTATAACCAAAGGTCAGAGCAAAAGAATTCCTCATACAAACCAGTGTTTTTAAATATGGTATTCGTATCTGAGACCACCTAATTAGCATATTTAAGTGTTGAGACAGTTTGTCAACTGTGTGAAGTTTGATTAGCATGTATTTACATAAATCTTGAACATAATATCTTAGTTCCCTAAAGTTTCTTCCACCTACGAGTTTATGAAAAGGGTCCACAAGTTGATGTAATATGGAACATAATACCAAAGATTGAAAACTTTCTTGGAACCACATAATTGACAAACACTGGTGGGGCAAACCTCAGATTCAACTAAGCCTTCTTTGACTAAATTCTCACCCTTGAGAGTTACAACATTGCTTGCAAAGGCATGGCAGAATTAGATATTCCACTGTTGCTTTCTACATCTTTAATTATGGGATAATGACTCAAGCTACCTTCAAATTCAGGATCACACATGATACTTATTATGGCTTCTCCATCAACCTTTGATGCAAAGTATACAATTTTTTTTCTTTTTATTTCTCTCAATGGTGCAAGTTTTTTACTTTATTTTGAGTTCATTAGAAAATTTTTTACCCACCTTTGTCGTTTTATTCATTTTATGTGCCATATTATATATTTTTAAGTAGTTTTACAAGGGTTGGATAATATTAATGAGATATGAGTTTTGTTCACATATAAAATATCCATATAATCTTTAATCCAAAATTTAAAAAAAAAATGGATTTGAGTTTTTTTTATATGATATTTAATTTTCTTATTTTTACTTACTCAAATTTAAGTTTTTCAGTAATTTCTTCTTCAAAATTCACACTGATACTTTTCCTTAAACTAATTATAAGTAATTTTTCTTTAATTATAAGTACTTTTTCTTTATATAGAGATTCATCTTAATGAAACACTCATAAACTCATTAAATCTCCTTAGAATAAATTTTAATACTATATTTGAAATTAAATTTAAATATAACCCATACTCACATCACCTACTTATATAATAAAAATTCTCATCTTTTGTATACTATAAACTATCTTTACATTTAATTAATGTGAGATGCCGATTACTTTAACAATTAATATTCAAATAATGTTGTTTTTGACAATAATAAATGAAAATATTAATTTGCCTAATTATTATTGTTATTATTATCTATGACAGATTAACTTTTGTTCCATTCAAAAAAAAGATTTTTTTTTTAAATAGTTCTTTTTCAACCAGACCTGTTTAGTGATTTTTTTTTTTATAATTTACTGTTTTTAATGAATAATTTAATTAAAGCAAGGGACATAATTACCTCACTGATGGACGAAAATAGGATTTGCAATTCGATTTAATAAAAGTAAATACAGTTTATAATCCTTTGTTCATTTAGACTAAATGTTTTAAAAGCTTTAATTTGAGGGAAATGAAAATTTTATAAACTTAAACTTAAAGAAAGTGATAAGTTTTAATGAAATAACTAGGTTCTAGAAAAAAGTTTTATAGTTCATGTTAATAAACATAGAAATAAAACTTGTTCATATTTTTTTTGTTTTTCTTTATATAAATGGATTCAGGAAAAAAAAAAGTACGGAAAAAAATTTAATAATAGAATTAAAATGACTTTCATATATGTTCAGATGAAAAACTGAGTATTTTTTAACAAAAATAAATACAAAAAATAAAAATCCTCTTGACCTAAAAACATACTTAAAAAAAATACTCAGGTCAAAATAGTTATGAGTTTTGATAATCGGTATTTTATTTATAGGTAAAATAATTATAAATCATTTTCATTTTCCAAAAACATGAGAGTAACCCAAATAAAGACTATAAATATAATAACTTCCTAAAATAAAACCAAAACAAAAGTTACAAAGAATCACATATGACACCTCAAATATAATGGTATTTATCAATAACATTTAAATTGAAAACGACCTAATTTAAGTCCAATTCATGAATTCATAACTTTAAGTTCGTTTTTTAATGTTTGATATCTATCTTTGAATATGAGTTCCTGAACCAGTGAAACTTTAAACAATATTCAAATTAATTATCTTCAAAAAATAGAAATATTACTAAAAATGAATATGCTATTAATTTCTGGATATTCAATAAGTAATAAGAAAACAATATAAAACAAGTTATTTTCGATAACATTTAGTATAAGTAAAAAATTTAAAATAATTCAATAAGAATAAACAAATTTGTGAATTCTTTTTGTTTTGACAAACAATTTTAAAACGTTTTCAATTCAGATGGAATAAAATAAAATAACAGACCAAATACCAAATATTTTCTTATGTTTAGTATAACTTAATTAAAAAAAAAACTGGAGATATCAATAAAACAACTTAATTCTGATAATCTTACCTTATATACTTACTTACTTGTATAGAAATGTTCAATTTTAAAATAAATAAATATAAATAATAAACTCGATCATTATATTAAAGAATTTTTTTAATGTAATTTAATATATAAATAAAATAATTTAAATTTCTTTAATCTTAGCTTCTTCTAACGACCCTTGTTCAAGTCATAGTCATTTAAAAACACTTAGGTGGTGATTCCATCCCGACACTAATTGAATTACATTTATTTCCAAGGCAAGATCGAAGGAAAAAAAAATGATTAAAGAGAGATTTGATATTAATGATAGTTATTTGTAAAGACTTTTAAAGTTAACGAAGCAGATCGTAAAGAGAAAATGATTTTTTAAAATGTAATAGGAAACATTGAGATCTAGAAAGCTTGTGGATAACATTATTTAGTTTGAAGTTTGAAGATTAGGCCTGCTTAAGTTTTAATTAATTAAGTTGCAGGTGGATTATTTCTTCAACCTGCATCTTCCCAGTTGGTTGCCAGAAGATTATATGCAAATGTATAACTGTTAATCACTTTTTTATTCCCTATCACTCAATCACTTTCTTCAATATGCTTATTTAATCAATAAAGCCACAATACTAACGAGTACTTTTCTGACATTAATTAACAAACTAAAAGTAGGAGTAATATGCTTATGGAAAACTCTTATTCATACACTTTATTGTAATTTTTAATCAAATAAATCATTCATAAAAATAGTTTATTTCTGATTATATCATTAATGTTTTTATATGACGAAACTATTATGTATATAATCTTATGAAGTTGTTCGTGTCCTTAATCTAAGAGAGACAACGTGGTAAGATTGTGGCCTGTTTGGTTTTGTTTTCACAGAAGAATTATCCGCCTTCTATCTATAGAAAGTTGACGTGATTCAAGAACAACCCTGATACGGATTCATAACTGTTTTGTTGTAGCAATTTCGTGAAAAAGCTATTAAAGTAAACAGAAACAACTTTACAATGAATCTCGTGAATGCTTCCTTCAGGCTAAAGAATAATAAAGTAATCTATCAATTATGTTGACACACTACATAACACTGTCCTGCTAGTGTTAGTCGTTGAACAACCTTAAAAATGATCCCCTTTGTTGTGTGTTCATGAAGTCATCCTCTGTTCATTCACATCACACGAACCAGTTCACCTTAACAGTTTTACTAAGCAATCATGTTACTACTGTTCTTGGGCCACAGTAGAATATTACGTAAAGTTTGTACAGTTATTTGTTATTGTCTGAGGAGTTGAGAATGACAGCGTTTGAAACCATCATCCGATGTTCTGGATACTGCATGGCAGGACATTATGACGAATCTAGAGTTACAAAAATATGGTAGCTAAGTGGGGCTAACCGAACGTGTTGTTGAAGGTGAACGTGACAGTGACATAACAGTGAAAGTACATGTCCACATAGCAGATAGTGAGACTGCCCCTTCAATAACAAACCATATCATGCTGAGCTTTGAAGGACATCTGATGAATGGTGACAATACAGAGCGCTTCCTCATTTCTGGTTCTCATTTATCAGATAGCTACTGCTCATGCTGCTCGTGAGCATTGAGCTTGCTGTTTCCTACCCCTTCAATAATAGTTCATTTATGATTCAGTTGCTCATAGTTTAACAGACAAATTCGACAGTTGTATTAAAAGATTGTGATTGATGATTCTTCTTTCCTTAGATGTAAAAACATGAAAACAATCAAATCTTATAATTTGAAC
The DNA here is from genome assembly GCF_000741045.1 of Vigna radiata var. radiata. Lineage (NCBI taxonomy): Eukaryota > Viridiplantae > Streptophyta > Magnoliopsida > Fabales > Fabaceae > Vigna > Vigna radiata. Next base: position 7,442,890 of record NC_028361.1, on the reverse strand, counting down.
CATCTCTAACTCAACTCAGCAAGTTAACTCATACAGTTGCCTCTCTTACTTCTGGAACTAGACATGATTACACTTCTGCAGATAATTCAATAATACTTTGATAAAGGTGGTCCGATTAATTTAACAGCCACAAGGATTAACTGATATAACATCTTAGAATTGGTTTTTTGGTCTTAAATCCAAATACTAGCTCATGGGATCAGAATTGTCCCCCTCCAGCACTAAATACCAAAACATTATAGAAAAGATTGGGAACCACTTACAAGAAAATGTTGATATGCAGTTAATAGAATCCAAGGTTGGATAAAATGGTGTGGGTAAAAATAGAACCTTGAATGGTAAATTGGCAGCACAAGTATTGTATTAAATCTGTGTTTTCTCTTTTTATTACACAACTCTCAGTATGCTAAGTAGACTTAACGATATAAACGAGCTCCTCGTTCTTTTAGGAAGGTAAATATCAAAGACATCAATGAAAACCTATGATGAAAAATTAAAACAGACTACATGGTGACAGTAAACTAAAGCTACCGCAAAAGTAATCCTATACATAGTATAAAATGACTTGCAATCATCCAAGTCAGCCTGAAAAATGTGACTGCAAATTTCTGTTTTTTTCTTAATCTTAGGCTCTCCCACCTCCTTTCGTATCAGTTGTAACTTCACCACTAGTTGGCCTGCAATGATAGACAAAAACAAATTTCAGAAAATAGAGAATTAAAGTTAACGTTTAGTTCAGAACATCATTGCTTTCAGATCCTCAAGATGCATTAACATACTTGTAGACAACTAAAGTTTTAAGTGCTTGGGTTGGTTCTGATCTTATGAAACAGAACAACATAAAAACCACTACTGGACAGAATAAAAGCAAGGATTAAGTTAGAAACTTTGGGCTAATATACAATCACATACACTAGTAGCAAATAGAAGAAAGAATTTAGTTCTTCCTTGCAAAGAATGGGGAATAGGAGAGATGACTCCCATCCAAAGTTTCCCCTTCACTTTGACCAAGAGATGTTCAATCTAAAAATGATTCAAATCTGAATTAATTTCCTTTCCTTCAGTCCTACAATTCCACCCTTCCTAAGAATCAACCTTGTTCTCAATCAGTTATCCCTCTTTCCAGTTCCTTTGAAATATGCTATCTTTCTTTTCTTTCTACCAATATTTTAACTGTTCTTCTTTTGTATTCTTATAACTTTATCATCAGATAGAATAATATTTTGTATTGTTATCCATTAAAAGACACTTCATGACGTGCCCATTATTGTTATTTTTTAAGGCATTTTTTTAAAAAACTTTTGCTTTATGTTTTTCACACTACATTTAGACACTTGTATTCATGTATCTACTGGTGTTAAGATAATGTTTACTTCTCTCTGAAGCAAAAACATTAACACAATAATTCAATCATTCTGACAAAATAGCACGACCATGTGGTTATGTCAAAACCAAAAGGCATAGAAAACAAATTATAGGTTGATACAAATATAGATGTAACGAATGAAACACAAATGCATGCACAAGCAAGAACATGATTCCCCATAGCAAATGAGAACAATTCCTTGGTGACAACGGAAATTTCATACAGTCAACCCTCCCCCTAAGTTGGACTCAAAGACCAGGTGCAAGCAAAGGAAATTATGGTTTGTGTAGCAACATCAAGATCCAAACTTTTAAGGCTTCTTATATAGTGACTATCTTGAACAAAAGAATCAAAATCTGAAATTTGGGCTTTGTAATCAGTAATCATTTAGAGATACTTAAGACTAATTTGCTTCCTTGAGTGAAAAATAACACTTCCCATTAATTTATTAATTATCTATATCTTTCTCCGATTTGCTCTCTTCATTTTCTTCTTCCCAGATAGAGAGTAAAATGTAAAATACTAAAATATAAACATGATTTAAAATACAAAATGGCAGATTCAAAATGACATCACAAAACAGAAAAAACTACAGTATAAACAACTGAATATTAAAAGTACAGGGAGTAATAAACTTACAATCCACCTAAAATTTTGATGGTGTCGTAGAAAAACCATTGCAAAGTTATAGAAGGACCAACCAGCAACATTCTAATGGGAAGACTCCTGGTAAATAGATTGGCTAGCCCAATATTTCTGATGGCCTGCACACCGAATAAGTGGCGCGAATTCAGTTTGATATATCCTATCTTTGAAGGAAGTATCATAAACTTAATTGAAAAGAAACAAATACCAGTGCAAGACTATCAGCCTTTCTGTTATATAGAGAAGATACAATATTGTCAGCAGGATTAGAAATGAAGCTACCAACAGACCCAGCTGCGTACCCAGCTAAACATGTCACACCAAGTTGTTGACCTATTGAACAGTCCTCCTTTTTTCTTTTGACCATATTTCGATACAAAAAATCAACAGAATGCTCGAATGTTGAGAACATAACCATGGAAACTGCTCAAAAGAAAAGGAAGCAGAATACTTAATATTTAGTTCATTTATGAACAAGAGAACAAAATTAATCATTAAATATTTCATTGTCATGCTACTCCAAGAAAACAAAATTAATCATTACAAGATCATGGCTGCAATGCATATTTGAATACTCAGCATGGCTAGCTTGAAAGAAGTCAGTTGTTATTTTTTTAATCAACAATGCATCTCTAATACACTATTAATCAACCAGCAACCAATGCATATAGCCAGTCCAGTCAAATAGTTACTTGAACCTTTATTGTAAGTAATAGCATGATTTAACAAAAGAAAAGGAAATATTTTTTATGGTAGAACTGAATGATAAAGATACAGGAACGTATACCATCGAGAAAAGCAAGGTGTTAAAATTTCAGTAATTTCCTGGAAGATTATATGCTAGAAGACTAAACAAGACAGAATGGCATCCAAAATGTCAATGTGAAAATATTACTGATGTCTCTTTAATTTCTAAATATAGTTAAACTACCCTAACTAGTGTAGAATAACCAACAAGAGATTATGAAAATTACATGGAATGTTTCGACCCAAAAGTGGAATTAGTCCACGGTAGAATCTGCAAGTAGTAGATAGAATAGAAGATAAATAATCATAATCATCTCCTAAATACAGTGTCCCAGCAGGTAAAAACTAAGTATAGAATTTTTCTTTACCCTCGTGTGCCTTCTGACGCATATAACTTTGGAAAGCCATCAAACAAGCCCTTAGCAAAACAGGGTTGTGCTTGAACCCTCACTTTAACAGCTTCAAATGGACATAGAGCTAAATTGGCAAACACTTCAGCGGACGCGCTACTGAGAAGGAAAACAAAATTCTTGTTCTGGTCTACCAATACGTTTGAATAAACCCCTTTAAAATACTCATAGAGACCAAATCTGCACCCTCCTTGAGCACCATAGCCAAAGAACTTGCCAGTCCAACCTTTCCAAAGGACTGAAGGCCCTTGTTCTCTCAATAAGGTAGTAAAGCAAGAGGAAATACTGTAATACTTAATTGGGTGCACCTACATTTAACAAAATCATTTCCCATCAACAAATATGATCAAATCAACAACTATTATACCACACACTATAATGAGCAAGACAATCCATAACTAATTCCACTATCGTCCCAAAAGGGCAGCCAAAAAATTCAACCTTTCAGTATTTTTTTTTTCTATGATGTAACAAAAGTGATACAAAACGGTAAAGTGGTTCCCACTTCAACTTCTCAAATTTCCCCATTTGTTTTGTGTGCTAAGTATGGCCAAGAATCGGAGGCCAATTTATTGAGATATCTCTGAGCATAAAACGTAAGATACTAATCACTTCACTAATTTCAATGCCCTAATAAAACATGGCAAAACATGAGTTGTGGCATAAAGTGAGTGAACAAAACGATTTGAAAAGCACCTGCATGTTCACTTTCAATACATCAAGAGGAGTGATGGCAAGGTGGGTGGTGCCAGCACTGAGCATTCCTCCAATGGCACAAAGGGCATAATACCTGGGCGTTAAATCCTCACTGACTCTTCCCTCCATGACCATGTCACTCTCTCAAAGCCCCCCAAAACGACGAAAGTTGATAACTTTAGCATAAAACCCACACCCCAACCCCATTTTTTCTTCTACACGTGTTTCGAAAACCAGCCACTAAGGAGAAAAAGGGCAGCCATTTTGACCCTTCATACGTTTCTGGCAGAGAAAGACACAAAATTTAAGGTTGTCAGAGCGACACGCTGCAGTTTGAATCTGATTCCAATGAAATGTAAAACCCAATTCAAAACCTTATACCCTGTTTAGTTGGAACCTCATTGGCCTTTCCGAAGAAGCTAGTCCATCTCGCAAATACCCCCCAAAATTGGAATTTTTTAAAAGTCGAATTTAATTCTTAATCATTATATCATATAATTCTATATCTTCTTTTTATTAGATTGTTTCTGTTCTTGTATTTATAAAGTTTTAAAGTAATATTACCTTATCATAACCTTAATTTAATTGACATAAAAGAAAAAATTAACAAAGATAAAAAAGTATAATATTAGTGTCTTCAGTATAAATAAATTTTAAGTGTTGTTATTGATCTTCATTTAGATTACTTAATAAATAATATTTATATTAGAGACACTTAATAAATTAAATGTTTTCTATTATATATCAATTATCACATATCATGAAATATTAAGTTTCTTTTAATATTAAGATATTTCTCTGTATAATAAAAAACATATAAATTGTTATCATAAAAAAATAAGTTATAGAATAAGAAAAATAAAAATTAATTAAAATAATCAACCTAATAACATAGATATAATGCAAAATAAATATTTTTTATAATTTAAGACAAAATTTTCTAATTTATTAAATACCCAATTCATAAAATATTTTATTAAATACTTAAAATAAAAATAAATTATATATTGGAGAATCAAAATAATTGTAATATTAAGTATATAAGAATAAAAGTACATCCTTATTTCATAAATAGTGTTAAATTGAGCACAGTCTCCTCATCATGGAACCTCAACAATTGTATAATAATTTTAGCAATAACTTAAAGATTTTTATAATTGTTTGAGACAATTTTATAATTAGTTTTGACAAATCCTTGGAGATGTGTGGTCTATATCGTCAATTAAATGGTTAAAGAATGAGCTAGAAGCATGAACAAGTCTCTTCATGTGTCTCCTAACAATGCACAACAATAAAGTGGTCCACGATATTAATGTTTGTAAATTAACTTTTCTTTACTTATTTCATTTTTATACATCAATTATCCTAAAATAAACACATGCTAAATCACATTAAGTTTTAACTTTAACTTAATATCACAAAATTTACTTNAAGTTTTAACTTTAACTTAATATCACAAAATTTACTTAAAGTTAAATAACAATAATAAATTAAATATTATTGTTTTTATATTATGTTTACTTTTTTAAATATATAAGTTTATTTTTATTTCTTTTGTTTGTTTGATTTTCCTTTTATAATTAACGTGGTAGTGATATTAGCACAAGTATTGGAGAAGGTCACCAAAATTATAGAATAATAATTAGTTTAGATGATAATGTATATAATATTTTGGATGATTGTATTAATTATTGTTATTATATTTTGTAGCATCTTATATATTCTTTTAAATACCTTTTCGTAATATAATTTATTTTGTCATGTAAATATATTTATAATATGTTATATAAATGTATTTTAAAGTTATTTTTTTCTTCATACTTCTCTTGTAGCATATATAATGATATCCGGGAAATAAACTATTAAGATTAAAAAGTTTGTATGGTTGATTATCAAGGTTTGATATTTTGATTCATATAATTTTTATAGTTGTTTTATTCTAACGATCTGCATTAACTATTTATAACTATGATGATATATTATAGTGTAATAGACAAAGTAATTCATATAAATGCGGTTACTACGTAATGTATTGAATTGTACACAGTATTTATGTTCGTGTTACAAGTGACTAAAAAACGATAATACTTAGAATTAATGAATTTTGTTTTTCTCCATCGTTTGGAATTCATATACACTAATTAAAATCATTGTGTAGAGATTCAAGTCTCCTATTCCAATTCCCGAGAAACCCCTTATTTTCCTACGAAAAGCACTTGCAAAACATATAATAAATTATACAATAATGTATAGTTATTAGGATTTAATAACATACACATTAGCATATTTTAGTTGAGTTGATTTATAGTTATTAGACTTTTTACATTATGCTTTAAATATTATGTGGTGTAAATATTATAATTGAGTTGATTATGTGATGTAAATATTATGTTTTTAATATGCATATTTGTTTTTGTGATAGTGAATGTCACAGAAACAGGACTATTACTAAAAAAACACAAACTTTAGGCAACTGTTGTGGTAAAAACTGATGTAGAAAAGGGTCTATGGCCTTAGTTTCAAGCCAACCCCTCTACCATAAAGTGTGCCAGATTTGAAAAAAAAAATTAAAGAGTTATGGCCTCGGTTCTTGCTTGAACCGCTGCCAAACCCCTTATTACCTCAGTTGAACCGAGGCTAAAATCCCCCCCACCATCCCCTATTTTTTTTCTTGTTTACTACTTCGGTCATTGAGGAACCGAAGCAGAAATCCTCCTTTTATTACCTCAGTTGGAACCGAGGCAAAAAGTTCACCCTCTTTTACCTCACTGGTATATACCGCTGTTCAGAAACCGTTGCGTATTGTCAAAAATAATCGGTATCGTTTCTCTTCGCTACACTAGTGTATGCTTAGAATGTTATAGAAGAAAAGATAGGACAAGTTGAAAAATTACTTACTAATTAGTTTTTATTCATGTTTTTCTTATTCACTAACTTAGTTGTCACCGAGTACGACTAGACTTCGTTGCACAAATTTTGGTAATTAAATCCTTGTGAGTTCCAAGGGATTTTTTTGTTGGACGACGACTAGGCTCACTAGCCATTTATTGCTAATTTTTCTAGTGTTATTATCGTTGGAAGAGACTCATAATCACTAAACGAGTGAGCCTTCAGGCACTACTAGCTAAGCGAATGAATGTTATCGTTGACTGTGATTAACAAGAGTTACTTAGTCATTTCTATGTTAAGTGTTTGTTGTGTGTTTGATGTAATATAAAAAGTTACCAAGGAAATTATATGTGTATATAATTTGTATGAGAATGGTTGGCATTAATCCAAGGAGGATTAAGATTGGATTTTTTTAGTGTATGCATTGATATAAGGATTCAGTGTTATAAGTTATAATGTCACTCTAATAATTATCTATACTCATGTAGAGAATGTTGGGGTATTTGGTGAGAGAGTAAGAAGTTCTATTTTAAATATTTTACCTTGACTTAAAGTGAAAAGGCAATAATCTTGTGTGTGGTAGGATTTACCCTACAAGTCTACATAATTCAAAAAAAAAATCAAGACGCGCACGCATATAATAATTAGAGTCGTCAAAATGGGTCACAACCTGCGAGCCAACCCGACTCACCACGGGTTCGGGTCGGGTTGGGTTTGAAAAAATTGATTTTTTTTATGCAGGTCAGATTCCAACCTGGCTCGTTTAAACCCGGCTCATGCGGGTTGAACCCGTGGTGGGCCGGGTTGCCCCGCCAACCCACTTACCTAATTTTATTTTTTAATTTATTATTTTATTTATGAAACCCTAAAAAATAAAATACTCTCTTCACTCACTGTGTATACCAAAAAAGTAACTTCTGCTCCCACAAATCACTCTCACGGAACTTGCTCTCATTTACGGTGTTGTCACTCTCACTTCTTCACTGAAATTCTTCAAGGAACAGGTTTTTTGTATGTTTTTTTGTGTTTGTTTTTGGATGACATTTGGATTATATTGTACTTTTTATTATTATTTTGAATTGTCTTCAATTTAACATCATTTTTTGGGAATGAAATTTGTTTAAGTTTGAATGTAGAAAGTTTATAATTTTTTAATTTAAAAAAATTGTAATTAAATAGACTAGTGAGCCAACCCGTGGTGGGTGGAACTGGGTTCAGATTTTTCTAACTCGCTAATAAACGAACCAAGTTGAGTTGGCTCACTAAATGACTAACTCGTAATAGACCAAACTGAATTAAGTCGAATTACCCGTTTTGACAGTTCTAATAAACAACATCACTTAGTTTTTCTCATAAGTGAGTCTTATAGTCCTATTATAAATTTCGGCGCCTACCACCATAAATGATTGAATATTTATATACAAAATTTGTACCAACAATTTGAACATATTTTATTGTAAATAAACAAATATCCAACTTAAATCCCAAAAAAACCCATGTAAACATTTTTTTTTCTTCCATGTATACAAATTTTAAAATGACTTAAAAAAATAAAATATAAACTTACTTTTATTAGAGTTTTGATTGTATTGTACTTTATACTAGAATTTTTATGAAAGTTCATTGATAAAAAAAAAAAAGTAAAATCTCTGAAAAGAAAGTAGAAAAAAAGATAGATAATTATTTTGAGAAATATGATAATCTTTATAAAATAAAATTTGACTAATTGTTATCATTTATTTTTATAAACATTATATTTTAATAATTAAATATTTAAACTTAATTTATAAAAGTTTAACTAATATGTCTTTATAAAAAATATATAAGCTGTATTATTAGGAGAAGGAAATATTAAATTATTTTAAATTATTTTTTATCCTTATTTTTTATTTTCTTTTAATTTAACCATTAAAAGTGTATTAACTTTTGAATCGTTATATTGAAATATAGATATGAAGTGATAAATTGTTAATTTAAAATTAGTATTAAATGGTTTTGATTATTATTAATGTATTCTTATCATCATCTATTTCTTTTGAAATATTTGGGATTTTTATTTACTTTATAAATCTAAAAAGACAATTATACCTTTTCCTGTTAAAATGAATACGAATAAATTAACTATACCGTCTTAATTAACTGCCAACATAAAAGATAATTTTAAAATGTTTCCCTCTTAGCTCAAAACCACCTATAAATAAGAACCAGGTCTAGTAATATAATATGAAAAAGTCAAACAACTACCACCAACAATTTGTTCGCAAGGTTTAAAATAAAACAAAACCACGTTTACATAAACTTAAAATAAACTTAAAATATATTTTAATTTAAAAAAATAACACGAATATTTTTTAAAAACTTGACTAAAAATGATAAAGAATACAAATTTATGTTTTTAGTAGATATTTAAATTCTTTTATTTATTCCGTCAAAATGGTTAAAACTTATATATTAACCTAGTTTATCACGGATTCAAATTATGTTGAATTTGAAAAAAAATAAATTTTTTTAATACGAGTCAATTTTTAGAACTCAGCTTATTTGGATTTAACATGTGGTGAGTCAGAGACTTTCTCCCTACACCACCATATATTTCTTTCTGCACCACCCCATTCCACAATTGTCCTTCAGTAAAAATTGAACTACCATAGTTAAAACGTTAAAAAAAATGGAAGTGGAAGATTTATTGAAGGCGAAACAGATCTTCCATTTTCGTTTAAGCCTTCAACCATTTCGGTTTATTTTTTATAACAAAACCATTTTTATTCTTTATAAATAAATATATAAAAATTATTAAATCAACTACATCTAAAACTTCAAACAAATAAATCTACATAAAAAATAATAATTAATAAACTAAAAATAAATAAAAAATTAAAACAAGAGAATAGCAGAGGCACAAAAATGGATATCCGTTGAACCTTCAACTGATATCCACGTCCATCTACGGATGTCCATTTCTGTTGAAGGTGGAACAAATTTCTCAGACCCGTTGGCCTTCAGGGTTCTACACACACATATATAAAAATCAATTTATCAAACAAACATATAAATAAAAAAAAGGAAAGAAACTAACTTGGATCGAAGAAAATCAAGTGCGAACGAAGCACCCTCCATAGTACGAACCAAGCAGCAGTCCTTCACGACTCGAGCAATGGAAGGAAAGAAAATAAAAGCAATGGCGGAAGAGAAGGGACAAAACGGAAGAGAGAAATGGAAACGGAAAAGAGAAGGAATGAGAAAGAGAGAAGTCTATGAGAAAGAGGGGGGGGGGGGGGGGGGGG
>NC_028361.1:7394401-7432760 GCF_000741045.1 Vigna radiata var. radiata | reverse complement strand
GGGACGGAAATGTGAAAGAGGAGAAGAGGAGAGGGGTTTTAATTAAAAGTATAAAAAGTTAAAAGGTAAAAGTAAAAAAAAATTAATCTAAGATATTTTTGAAAAAAATAAATAAATTGGAGAGGTATAAGAACAAGGCTGTGGTGGTCGATGGAGCAACCCTCTCAGTTGGATTGTTTCGTCAATCCACCTAATTTAATTTAATTATTTATACATTTTTTTTATTATATTATAAATAAAAATAAAAAAAAAAGATGTTTCAAGAGAGTAAAATATTATAATTTTATCTATTCAAGACTATAATTTTATAAATGGATAAGTGATACAAAAATTATCAATATTATAAATTTATTTATTTGTTTTTTGAACATTTGAGTTGTATGTTACTTTTTTTATGGTTTTTGGAATTTATCACCATTTTAGAAGGAAATTTATTTAAATTTGAATTAAAAAATATTATATTTTTTTATTTAAAAAAACTTTTAATTAAGTAAGTCAATAAGTCAACCCGTTTAACCTACTAACGCGTTGTGAATCGAGTCTTAAGTTCAAATTTTTTCGACTCACTAATAAATGAATCGGATTAAATTGACTCACTAAGTAATCAATCCTGATAAGCTAGACTAAAAATAATCAATTTTGACAAAACTTATTTATAATAGCATATTTTATCAATGATACTTAAATATACTAATAAATTAGTGAAAATATCCATCTTACGTTAATAAAAAATAATAAAATTATAATAATGAAAATAAGTATAAATGAATTTTATAATTTTGTTATAAATAATTTGTAGTTATTTTATAGATAATTTTTCTATTGATAATTATTTTAGTTTAAAAAAATAATTGTGTTTAAAACATATTAAGCTAAATAAAATGTGTTTTATTTCAATATTACTACTTTTATTTAATTATTTATTGAAAGTAATGGATGTTTTCAAAATTACGAATTACTGTTTTTGCTGAAAGACATTTAAGATAAATCTCCTGAGGTTATAACTGGCAATTCAAAATGCCAACCCAAGCGTTAAAGTTGAGCCAGACGTGTTGAGCTTCAATGAACATGAGCTTCAATAATTAGTTTTTATTGTATATATTTAATTGAATTTATAAAAATAAATATTAGATTTAAAATATAAAATAATAAAATGATTATTGCTGATGAGGTTTAGATCCATAATGAAATAGTATATCAAAATACAATAGCAAAACAATTATAAAACCAATCATCTTTATTAGTAAGAAAGAGATTCTGTGTCACTCGAGTATAACATGTCATCCACTGATTATATAAAAAGTTATACATAAACACACTAATATATAATAGAAATTTTCAAAATAAAAAGAATTATAAAAGATAGAACAAATTCAATTTTAAGCTACAACATCTCTCATTTTACACCGGATCAACTGACTCATATCCTCACACCTCCTAAGTGATTGTAGCAAACAAGAAAGATAGACAAACAAAAAACAAAGATGAAAGGGTAAGCTAATCTACCAAAATATTTAATCTAAACATTTATAAAACACAATAACTTATATCAATGCACATAAACAGTTGACATTGGACTCAATCATCTGGATTCATGCTTTGACATATGTATTTAATGTATTCACATGTACTAGTATTTATAGGCACGAGAATAATCCCTTTAGGGCTCCATAAACTAAGATCTCATATTACTCTCACCACATAATTCATTCTACTCTATTTGAGTGTAAATAGTTATTAGAGTTCAGGATACTCCGCTTTAGGAACTCCCATGTGTCAAAGCATACACTAACTTTACCACATACAAAATTTTCCAATGAAATTCTCTCAACAATATCTCAAGTCATCATAGAAACAACATCACACATATCAAGCATGCATAAGCACCAATCTCAAATCTATAATAATCATGCACATAATATAAAATAAACCACTTCAAACCGACAATGAATTAGAAAACATAAAAAAAACTACACTAGAACTTAGACTATCACTCAGCGAGAGATACTTCCATTATAAAAAACCAATTTCAAACATGTCAAAAAATCAGTTTAAAAAAAAAATACAGTATATCACAACATTAACCATACTAAAAAAAGATAGTTAGTCTCTCTTAACTGATAAATAACCAAAATATTCTAAAACACCTAAAGCAGCTCAAAAAACACATGTTTTCATTTTACAATTTTGTTATTAGGTAGATTTATTTTCATTAATATGACTTATTTTAGGTTTTGTTATATTGACTTTGTTACTATTTTAATATTTTATTATTATTGTTTTATTTTATTTAAATATATTTAATTATGTTAAGTTGTATAGCATGACATATTAAGTCAATAAATATGTTTTTACTTTAATTTTTAAATTAAATTTGTTTACGGTTTATTTTTAAAATTTGACGATGTGAAGTTACATTCTCGACATGAAACAGCCTTGCCTTTTTTTTTTTGGGTTGAGCGGTTTCCCAAAGTGGAAGATCAAATTGTCAACGGAGGCTTAAGGGAAAAGGTAATTATTTTTTGAATTACTTTTATTTATTTTTTAAAATTTTGTATTTAGAATCTCGTTTTTGTTTCTGTTCGATATTGATATTCTGATTTTAAATTTGATGATATAATATTATTATTCTAAACATGTTGAGATAATATTATTATTTTAAATATGTAGAGATAATATTATTGGATTAAAAATATTGTTCATTTTAAAATTAGTTTCTATCAATTTTATTTTTAAAAAGTGTTTTAAAGGATTAAAAATTCTTGACTTGACTTTTAAGTGAAATTATTAAGTACACCAAAATATCTTCAATATATTTATAGATCATATTTAATGATATAATAATTTATTATTTAATATTTTTAAATTATAGATAGTATCTTATAATATAATATATATAATAATATTTGGAATATATATATATATATATATATATATATATATATATATATATATTCATAGAGATCCAATGAGTTTATAAATATAACATCCAATCAGAAAGGAAACTCATCCAATTTTCAGACTCAATTATTTCATCCTATATATCATTCTTATAAAGAAAGTCTCATAAATTCTTTGAAAAGTCTACGATCAGTTACAGAGATATGTCAGAGGTAAGAAACTATATGCTTTGATAACTAAAGTAAAAAAAGTGTTTATTGAATGTTTTTCAAATGGATAGAAAAGAAATTCAAAAACATATATCCGTGAATAACCTTTCTTCACAGAACAATAAATTCATTGTCTTTCATTTCATGGTCAAAATGCTAAAATACATCATATTTAGTGTTATGATATTTCAGTAGTATAACTTTTAGTTTTGGTGTCCCCTTTTTTCTTCTTTAGTAATAATGTTATATACAGAGAGATGATTTATAAACAATTCTTAAAATAATGTTTTAGTAATTATGAATTATTTCAGTAGTTTGAAATATAGTTAAAAAATTTATAATTTAAATATTATCGTGTTTAATTAGCTTATGAATTTATAAATGAGATATTATTTTAGCTTAATTAATACTTTGGTTTTAGATTTTTTTATTATTTATTATTTTTGTATTTTTATTTTATTTGATTAAATTTTTAATTTTGTACAGATTTAATATGATCCAAAACTATTAGAAAATATCTAGGTTTGTCATATCTTAAAATTTAAATTTGTTATGTGTTAAAATTTAGATATATTAAGAGTCAAAATCTAAATATATCACATGCCAAAATTGAGATATATTAAAATTTATGTCTTAAACTTGTCAATATATAAATATTTAAGTAGAAAATGATTCAGATTTTAATATTTGATTAATTTAAATTTTAACATGTAATATTTCAAAATTATTTTAAAACCAATTTAAAATAAATAAGTTAATTAAATTTTTTTTATTATAAAATTAGAGACCTCATGAAGTCCTTCTTAAAAAATAAGACTTAATTAAAAAACTATATAAAAAAAAATCAAATGACAAACATAAGAATAAAATTATTAATTAATTTTATTTTTTAGTATGTTATTCATACATTGTAACATCCTAATAAATATAGATTAAAACTATACATGTATTCAAGAATTATCTGTAACAATATAATAGAAAGAAACTAAGTATACGATACAGAATATCCATAAGAGTTAAAATTGTACAAGAACTAGAAGTCTGATACAATTTATACACTTAGACTGAACGGTTATGGGTTCAACTTAAGACCGAACGGTACTACAAAAGAAGGTTATACCAAACGACTTTACAAAATATTAAGTAAACCGAACGGTTTCTAAACAACTATTGCATAAAAATCTATTTATGTAATATCTATGGACCGGAAGGTCCTGCGCTAGCCTCAGGGTCTACACACTCCAATGCTTCTTCCAAGGAATCAACATCACCTTCTGCTCACACCCAAAAGGATGATCATTGCAGTGAAGAGAACAACCGAACGGGCAATACATACATGACAAAAAATAAGGATAAACTTATGTAATTTAATTAAGGGTTAAATATGTTTTTAGTCCCTATACTTTGGGGCGATTTTGGATTTAGTCCCTCTTTCAAACTATAGTACAATTTAGTCCTTCAACTTTAGAAAACTCTGGTTTTAGTCCTTTTAACCAAATTTTCTAAACTTTATTTATTGTTTCAAGCACGTTACATTATAGCATTTGGATTGTTTACACTGTTTGACACATTTTTGCTTCAATGTTAACTGAGAAACGTGCTTGAAACAGAAAATAAAGTTTAAAAAATTTGGTAAAAAAGACTAAAACCAGAGTTTTCTAAAGTTGAAGGACTAAATTGTACTATAGTTTGAAAGAGGGACTAAAACCAAAATCGCCCCAAAGTATAGGGACTAAAAACATATTTAACCCTTTAATTAATCAAATTCAACATAAGAATTGAACATAACAATTAAATGATCAACACAACATATTCAATCATGCATTTCTTATACACGCATCACAATCAAAGACCGAATGTATACAAAAGAATAACCTACCACTTTAGACACTTTCCGGACTATATGAACCGTGTAACTCGATGTTTTTAGCACTCGGTGTGGTGTAGTAACTATGATACACTCAACAGCTGCCACCCGAGGTTAGCCCTAAAACGACCATATGGTCTTATGATCGCGAACCTCCTGCCATTCCCACACATGAATTACCCTCGTCTACATGAGAAGGCATAATCACGGAATATCAGGAACAAAATGACAGCAGAGTCTGACCACGTTCATACTTTACATATCATCACCAATCATGAGATATTCCTTCTTTGACTTCTCTTACATCTCTATATTATTCAAATTTATAAATTACCATCGTATTTATGTACCCAACCACTCAAATTGAGATCATATAATAACAACTTTAATAACTGGCCAAAATTAAAATAATTCATTCTATATACTATGAAGGTGACCGAACGGTCAGCACGTGTTGGCTCTAACTTGAGCTAAATACCATCTAAGACTAAAAACACAACACTATAAATCCACAATAGGATTTTAACTATATTACTACGGCTTTAACCAAACGTTTTAAGCTTAGGTCGAGTATTTGTAACTTTGGTCGAATGCCTGAATCTTTGACTGAGCACTTTATTATGGGAGGGAGTTCTCTTCAAGAAACCGAGTGTCAGTACAAGATTGAACACTCTTTATGAAATTGAGTGTCAGTATAAGACCGAACACTCTTTAAAATAATATTACTAATACAATACCGAGTGCTTAGTCTATGACCAAGCACTTCCAAGGCCAAGCACTCAATCTATGACCGAGCACTTTAAATATATACATATACATACATACATACATACATACATACATACATACATACATACATACATACATACATACATACATACATACATATATATATATATATATATATATATATATATATATATATATGATCAAACTGATAATGAAACTTTATTCACTTATTTTGAATGCCTTGACTAAAGAAACTTAGTAAAATGAGAATAAATATAACCTTTAGGAGACCAATCGGTCATCAATTGAAATCTCCTACAGAAGAGAATTCAGTCAAGACCGAACGTCCTAGGGAAACACCGAATGGTCATATACATGACCCTCAGTCAAATTGCAGAATCCTACAGAGTTTCGACTTAATCCTATTACTACCAGATTCTTATCCATTTTTCAATCACAAACACCTCCAGACAAACATGCAACGTCACAAAATCAACCAATTCATAATTTGTAACTTCATTCCAGAATACAACATCCAAAGAAACAAAATCATAATTAAATTACAAGCTTCCCTTACCTCAATATCCATAATTTCTTAAGCTTTCACGGTGGAAATCAACTCCTAACGTCCTACACGTTCAGATTGGTGAAACAAGCTTCACCTATCGTTAAGATTTTAAAAACAGAATCAGGAAAAAGGGTTGGGTAGTCACATGCAAACCAAAAACAGTGTTTGCATTCATCTGAAATGAAAGAACTTCAAAGGAAGAAGAGATTTTGATCTTACCAGCTCCACACAGAAAACCGACCGGTTAAGATGAAGAGCTGGACACCAGGAACCTTCAATTGTTGTCTGAATGGTGATCGAAACAGTAAAAAGGTCAGAATTTTAGAGAGAAGGAGGAGAAAAATGGAGGTTCAGAAGGTTGGAGAAGAAGTTGCATGGAGAAAGTGATACCAGCTTTTAAAATCTCACTTTAAATACAGTCTCCAAAAATTGATCAGTCCACTAATCTACTGCCACCTGCTCTCCATTTTCTGAAATTTCAGACAAGCTGTCGACCACTTGAATTCCACTCAGTTGGAGAATTTAATAGACGTGACAACTTGGATTTCCACTAAATGGGATATTTAAACAGACGTGACACACACACACACATATATATATATATATATATATATATATATATATATATATATTAAAAGTAAAACGTTTCTTATTAGAACTAGAAATCAAATTTTTAAATCTTATCATAACCTATTTCAAAACTTTTGAAGCTCAGAAAAGTTTATACTGAACTTTAAATATAATAGTAATTGAAATTCATCTTTTTAAAAGGATTAAACTGAATTTTCAAACCTAAGAATCAAAGTAAACCTATTTATCTTAAGGTAGCCGCATATTATTCAAGTCATTTGAAATGTGTCGTATTGGCAAGAAATTGATAGTTACGTGACCAACAATTTCTATCTTTCTGTTTTTAGGAAAAGTAATTTTAGGCAAGAAAGTAAGAACAAAAATATTGGAAGATTTTTTTGAATTCATTAAAAAAAATATAAATATAATTTTTGTTTAATTTTAATGAAACGTTGGGTTTGAAACTCCAACTTAATTATGACAGATTGAGAATTTGACTAAAACAACTAAATAAAAATAAAAGTTAGTGCCAAACGGGAAATAAAGATCCATACGCATCGCAAACGTGCTTATCATGACATCTAAATCATGCTTGAACGGGAAAACAAAACAAAATCCGTATTCTTCTATTTTTTTTTTTCTCTTTCTTAATTTGAAAATTTATAAAAATTTCTGCCAGATAATGCACTCTGCTGATTTTTCATATACAATCTGAGACGCGTGGTTGGCTAATACTACCGTTTGAAACAGACTCGTCTATTTTCAACATTCAATGCCAACGTAACTAGTAATAAAATATCTTCCATTTTTTAGCTGTCTTCTTCAAAAAATAAAAACAATCCAAAACAAATCTTTTTATTCACCGGCCATATAATTAATAATTTAAACAAAATGACCACGTAAATAATAATTTAAACTAAAACACATCAAATCATCAACAATAATGACTCATTACAAAAACGTGGGGAAGAAGCAATGGACTGATTGGTAGTATGATATTTTAAACAGAAATATATTAATTTTTTTTTTCTTTATCAGCTTATTTCCACTCTATTTTTCTTCTGTATATCTTTTTCTGTTCAACCAAACACAACCTTAATTTTGGATCTGAAACATGAGAAAGATGATATTAATTAATATATAGTTTGAGATCTTCATAGTGCATCAATGGCAGAGAGATCCAATGTGCCTGTCACGAACTTCATAATATAAAATTTGAGTTTCTTCATTCTATTTGACTTTATAATTATTAATTTATAGTTTATTGTCACTTTTAGGATATTATCAAATAACATTTTTTAAATCATTAATAATGATGTTTTTTTTATACACGAACAATATTATTTTAAAATTCATAAATATTAATTATTAATTATAAGAGTAAAAAAAGGTTTAAACTTCTTTTTTTGTCCATAAGATATGAACGGAGGTTCAGTTTAGTACCTGCTTTTAAAAATGTAAATTTTGATTCCTAAGTTATAAAAAATGTAAATTTTTGGTTGTTTCTTAACAACTACTACATTTGGTTGTTTCTTAACAACTACTACATCTTTACATTGCTCTGATTTGTTTAATATTGTTTTTGGTTGTTTCTTAACAACTAGTACATCTTTAGATTGTTCTGATTTGTTTCTTAATAATAACAGCACAAAAAAAGACTCATTTGATACATTTTTTATAACTTAGGAATCAAAATTTACATTTTTAAAAGCGGGTAGTAAACTAACCTAGAAAAAAAAAAAGTTTAAACCTAAAAAAAATCACAGTATTTCCCTCGTACAGCTAATTCTTAGTTAGATACGCAGTGATTTTGAAAAATCAAAAGCAATGTTCCCGACAGGTGGATGAAAACCGTACTCATCAGAAACCAACTGTCCAACGTGTGCAGTCCCATTCTTTGAACTCCACTTTTTAAAACACTCAGTGTCAATCAGCTCTGAAATTTCACATTCTGAATGAAGATCTGAAAAGATTGACTCTAAAGTTTTCAGCTTGAGTTCCAGTGTTTGAGTTTCGATTTTGGATTTTTTTTTTCTCAAACAAGGAGATTAAAAATGATGGAAGTTGTGATTGTTGCACTTGCGGCCACACTTGGGAATCTTCTGATGGGATGGGATAGTTCAACTATTGCAGGTTTGTATTTGACTCTATATTTATGCATTTCTTCTTTCTCTCTAATTGTGTTGTGTATAGTGTGATTTTTCGGTAGTGCATGGGCGTTTTTGCTGAAATTCTCAATGTCATGTATGGATTATGATAATAATTCATGGCAATACTGTCATGGGGAGGATGGAGCTAAAAATGATTACCCTAATTGTAAAGTAACTAGAATAGGAATTGCGAAAGGGTGTGTTAGATCTCATTACTTAAATTGAACAAACATGTTGGTACTCTTTTGCAGCTGGTACGACCTACATCAAGAAGGAGTTCGTAGTGGACGCGACAATTGAAGGGATAATTGTGTCCATGTCGTTTATAACCGGTACTGTTGTGACAATATTCTCCGGGGCAGTGTCTGATATGATTGGAAGACGTCCTATGCTCATAACATCTTCTGTAATGTATTTCCTGAGTGGTCTGGTAATGTTTTTTGCTCCTAATGTTGCTGTTATTCTGGTAGCGAGGATAGTGAATGGGGTTGCCATTGGTCTGGCTTATACTCTTAATCCTCTCTACATATCTGAGGTAGCACCGGCCGATATCAGAGGCCAATTGAACACTTTTACTCAGTTCGCTTGTTCTGGTGGAATGTTTTTGGCTTACGTTATGGTGTTCTTAATGTCCTTGACTGACTCACCAAGTTGGAGACTCATGCTTGGAGTTATTTCAATTCCTGCTGTTGCCTACTTTTTACTGACTGTCTTTTACCTGCCCGAGTCTCCAAGATGGCTTGTGAGTAAAGGTCGGATACTTGAGGCTGAAAGAGTTCTGAAAAGGCTTCGTGGCACTGATGATGTTTCAGGTGACACTGAATTTGCGCTTAGTGTTAGTTTTTTCTTCGCTGAACTGAATCATCATTTTGCTTGTATTGATTAGAGTTGACTTTGATGTGTAGGGGAATTGGCGTTGCTGGCTGAGGGTCTCAGCCCTGGGGGTGAAGCCACTTCCATAGAAGAGTATGTAGTTGCCCCAGCTGGCGAGATTCTTGTTAACCAGGAAGCAGGGAAAGATTATATAAAGTTATATGGTCCCAATGAGGGGGTTACAATGGTTGCTCAACCGGTGAATGGACAGGGTAGCTTGATATCCCGTAGTATGTTGTCTCAGCAAGGAAGCTTTGGGGGTCTGTCTAGTACTGGTATTAAGGATCCTATTGTCAATCTCTTCGGAAGTTTGCATGAGAGTACTCTCCCTGAGAGTGGAGGTTCACGCAGCATGCTAATTCATAATGCAAACAGTATCTTTAGCATGGGAGAGCCAGATTCTCCCTTTGGTACCGGTGACAACCTGCATGCGCCACTAATGTCATTTCAAGGGGGTGCTGGTGAAAGGGCTCATGGATCAAAGGACATGTTGGGTATGAGGAGCACTAGCAGCTTGAGAAGTAATAGTAGTTTAGCTCATGGGAATGCGGTTGAAACTCCTAAAAATACAAACATTGGTGGAGGTTGGCAGTTGGTTTATAAATCAGCTGATGGTGTTGGTGGTGGGAAAAGAGAAGGGCTCCAAAGGGTTTATTTGCATGCGGAACCTACTGCAGTGTCTAACTCGCAGCATGTTTCATCATTTGTTTCAACTTCTGGCTATGACATACCAATAGATGGCGGTGAAGCGTATCAAGCTGCTGCTCTTGTTAGTCAGTCAGTTCTAGGAACTCATGATTTGTTGCATCTGCCAGAAGTTGCGGCAAAAGGCTCAAAATGGAGAGCTCTGCTAGAACCAGGAGTCAAGCGTGCATTAGTTGTTGGCATAGGACTTCAAATTCTTCAACAGGTACAATAAGTAAGAATTGTAGTTGTATTACTTTACTTGACTATATTGTGTCGTTTAACATACAAAATCCATTCTTACTTTGAAGTTGCTCTACTCAATAATGTCTTGAGGATCTTAGGAGTATTTCAGTTCAAGAAAACATTTCCTGCTATCATTTTGTGTTGCAAAACTTTTTGAAAACATAAACAAAATGAATTCACTATTGAATCTTTTGCTAAATAATATTGAAAGCAGGACATAGAAATAGAAAACGTTTTCTCAAACTAAGCGAGCCTTTAGTTGTTTGCACTATTAGCATTCTCTCCATTCCTTTTCCTCATCTCATCTTTTGAAAAATTTTACAAAATTCATGGCTATATGGCAAGTACAAAATGCTTCTAGGAGTTATTTTCCTAGCAATTTCAAATTAGTTGAAGCGAATGATATTTACTATGAAAACCTGCTCATACACTTCGGCTTCTTTTGTGATTCTGAAAACATAATATGCATTGCAGGCTGCTGGCATAAATGGGTTTCTGTACTATGCTCCCCAGATTCTTGAACAGGCAGAAATAGGAGCTCTTTTATCAAATTTGGGCCTTAGTTCTGCATCTGCTTCTTTTCTTGTAACTATCATTACAACATTCTGTATGCTTCCTTGTATAGCTCTTGCAATCAGACTCATGGATATTTCTGGCAGGAGGTATGTTTAATCTATGACTTGGCTTAAGTTTCATGTTAATCTTGTCTCTGTTTCAAGTGTTTCCGTAGCCATATCACAGCAATATTGTTCAATTTGTAGATTCTTCTTTTTGCTACATTGTCGTATTACTGTCATTGATATTCGACAGGATTGCTTTTTTTAATGTAGACACTGTCCTATCAGTGCAATATTTACTTAAATGTTGGTCTGTGCGAAATTCTCACACAAACTTGTCTATGCATAGCTGTTTATCTCATAAAACAAAAGATGGAGTGAAATGCAGAAATTGGTGACAATAACATTATGTATTTTCTCATGGCAGGTCTATCATGCTGTACACAATACCCATTTTGATAGTTTGCCTCCTGGCACTAATAATCAAGCAGTTCTTTGAACTAAATTCTGTGATCAATGCTGCAATCACTTGTATCAGTGTTGTGGCTTATGAAAGCGTCTTCTGCATGGGCTTTGGCGTTATTCCAAACATCATATGTGCGGAAATCTTCCCAACAAGTGTTCGTGGAATCTGCATTTCCCTGACTTCTCTTACATATTGGAGTTGTACCTTGATTGTGACCTTAGTATTCCCCACCTTGCTCCAGCTTCTCGGTCTCCCTGGTGTCTTTGGGTTATTTGTCCTTGGCTGCATCATTTCATGGACATTTGTCTACCTGAAAGTTCCTGAAACAAAAGGCATGCCTTTAGAAGTTATTATTGAATTTTTTGCTCTTGGTGCAAAACCTGGTACTGATCCTGCAGCAATTGGAATCAAATAGCTTACCCTTTCATGCATATGGAGATGATCATCATCATAAGAAGCAGCAGCATAAGTTTATAAGTTCAGTTGGTTTTGATTTTTTCTAAAACGAATTGAAAAAGATTTGGTTGAAAATTGGAATTATTTGGCTTTAGGGAGAAAAAGATGAGTATTATATGTAATTTATTTATACATATTATGATTGATATTTAGAGTATTGTATTCTTTTATCCTTTCTTTCCTTAGCATTTGCCATTAACTAACCTAAAGTATGTTTAGCCATAAAAAGAGGACAGTCATTTAACCTATGTATGTATTTATCATATAAAAAATTATTTCATATTAGCTTTTTCAAAACACTGTAATGCAGATTATAGAGCAATTTTTGTTTTCTATTTTCCATATTTTCTTTGTCGTTAGGTGTTTATAATGAGATTATTCAACAAATCCTTAATCATTGCAACAAGCAATAGGTGAAAACAAAATGAAGTCACTATCACCATTGAAATATCACAAACTTAACCGACACAAACTCTTGAAATTAAATGTCAGTAATCTCCACGAGACAACATGGTTATAACTTGTTGAATTTTCTGGTTGAGACAACATCACTGTCTAAGGTGTTGATCACGTGAGTCGGCAATCATGTCTCCTTCCCTCATGCTCTACTTTTTCCCTAATTCTTGCAAGTTTCAATCAAGATCAGTTAAACAGTGCAGTGCATTCATCATAATGTTGCAACCAACTGGACTGGAACTGTTGCCATTCTATTTATAAAACTTCTTTTACAATAACTTACTTTTCTCAAGTTATAAGAGAAAAAAACAGAACATAGATCAAATTCTTGAAAATAAATTTTTAAATCCAACTCAATTTTATAAAATCCATATTATGATGAAAAAAAAAAACACTTTAATTTCTAGTAATTTAGTTGCTTCACGTATCTCCTTTATTGTTTTTTCCAATTTTGCTTTAAATTATAATTTTACTTTCACGTATCCACGGATAAATTTTCATACGAACATAGAATTTCCCTTGATGAGGTTTGATTCTTCCTGAAAATGGATGAGTTTTAATAATAAATAAATGATAAAAGTTAAGTCATATATTCATACCTATAGATAACATAGTTTGGTTTATATTTTTTTTAAAAAAAATTTCAATATCCATTAATTGTGTATTTTTTTAGAAAATATAGAGTATTAGGACCTGTAAGGCTGCTGAAAGAGGAGTTTTACAACCAACTGAGGGGCCCAATAGGCAATTGGGTTGCCTGCTTTGTGTACTCTCTTGAACACCATTATTCCAGAATTTATTTTTCAGAATAAATTAAAACAAATTTGAAAAAAAAAACTCTAAACAATTATTCCATTTCTATTAAGGAAATAATTTTCTTTGAAGATTTTTGACGGGGTGCAACAAGAAATTTGTTAGGGTATAGACGTTCTTAGTATGTTCTACAAATTTTCTTGGCTAATTACCTTTTGCACCCTATTGTTTTCTCTTACACTTTCATACTTGAAAAATGTTTCATATTTATTTTCCAAATTTATTTAAAATACGGATTACATTATATGTTTAAGCAGGTGTGAAATGGACGAACAATTATGTTTAAACACGTGTGAACTTGAATGGACGAACAATTGACACACCTAATTTTATTTATCTTGTACCAGTGATGCTGACTCCTGAATCTCTTGCTCCAAAGTCTTCAAGTCCAGATCAATGAGAGGTACCTGCTGAAGACACTCTGACACTCAAGTCAGATGATAATCAATAGCTTAATTGTAAATTAGTATTAGAACTTGATAACTTTTTGGCAAATATACCAAATCGTTACAAGTAATACAGTGATAAAGTTAAGAGTATCGTTCTCCCAAGGGAATTTGTGTTACGTTATTCAATTTAACAGTATTTATCAAAATCAATTTGACAACAAATTGATAATCTGATTCAGTGAACTGAAAGTAAGAAATTAACAGAATATTAAAATTTGAAAATTAAAGATGGAAGAAAACTTCGTTGGAATTGACTTCATGGCTACCATTACAATAACTTTTCTGAACAATATAATTTGCGTTCAAACATTAACATCACAGTATNTTGGTTTAATCCCTTAAAACAAGTTCTAAAGAATTATGCTCAATTATTAATTCCTTAAGTAATTAAACATAACCTTTGCATTAAGATCTGATGTTTATAAATGACCAGAAGAATTGAAACCATTCCTAGCATCGTTTCTTCTGGTTGCTTTTCTTACGTTCATACTCAAATTTACTTCCCAGTACAATTTGAATATATCAAATGTATTATACTTCCGTATAATCACAAGTAAAACAAGAAAAGCATATGAACAGAACTTATATTGAACAGGAAAAATTACATCAAGTGTCAGCCATTGCAATCAATTCCAACGAACAGAAATTTAGCCTATCCTAGACATCACAAACGTACTCATTTCAGCAATTCCTTGCATCATGTGCAGTCTTGATGTCTTCAGAGAGTCTTCTGATGGTCTTCTCTTGGTATCCAGAGCAGTTCTGTAATTTTTTTTCGTATGTCAGAAGATATCCTCTGCCCTCTCTGTCACGTCTTTAAAGAGCAGTTAATTATTTTAATTCGCTCAGCGCACAAGAGTGTATTCGCTGTGCGAATTAATTTTAATTATACACTCAACTGCTGTAATTCGCTAAGCGCACAGTCTCTGGTGCGCTATGCAAATTAATTTTTCTGTTGCACTTCAACTTTGCCATTCGCTCAGCGCACAAATATTGGTTCGCTGTGCGAATTCCTTTTGCTGGCTCTGCGAATTTGTTTGCGCTATGCGAGAATTGGCTGACAGCTTCCACTTTATATAATTTTTTCCTGAACAATAATTTACGTAATAATCTACTTCCTATTACAACTTTTCACTGAGTAAAAACATAAATAATTACAAGATTGAGATAATTTATAAATGTAAAAACAACTGTTTTTCACACTTACCAGAGCTCAATCAAAATTTCTTACCTTTGCGGCTTAGTATTCTATTTATAAGCATGTTATGACCCTAAGTTGACATTGGCCTAATAAAACGGACTTACCTTAAATTCGGCTTGTTACCGATAAACAGTTTCACTAACTTGCAATCAGTTATCAATATCTTTAATCATTCCGTTACTAATTTATTAACTTATCCAAGCCATTGGCTTAATAATAATAACTTAAGCGCTGACCCAATTATGGTTGAACATCAATAACTTAAGATAGTCCAATTATGACCCAACATTCATAAAGTCATTTAATTTGCTTGACTATTGACGTAAGACATAGACCGAACGACCATAAATGTTAACCTTCGGCCTATCCTCCATAACATACACATGATAACTGTGTATGTTTAGACATGTGTGAACTTGAATAGAGGAAACCATTGACACATCCAATTCTATCTATCCTTCACCTATGAAAAAACTTGGGATATATGTGTTTTTTTTTATAATAATAAGAAATAATACAATTATAATTATAAGAATAAATATAAATAATATTACATTTCATATATATTTATTTTGATAATAAACAATATTTTTTTAAAAAATATTTATATTTAAAAAGTGTTTAGATAAAAAATGTTAAATTTGAAAGAATACTCTTTAACAATAAATTATTATTATTATAATTATAAAAAGAAATTAAATAAGTTTTAGAACTTTATTGTAAATAATTATTTTAGTTTAAAAATATTAAATTTTAAAAAATGATTAAATAAAAAATTATTACATTTTAAAAATGGTTATTTAAAAGTAAAATTAATAAATAATTATTTTAACTTAAATAAACAGTTATTTTAATGATAAAATTGAAAAAAAGGTATGAATATCAAAAGCGAAATCCTCTTTATAATTATAATAATAATAATGATGATGATGGTGATATAGTATAGATATATTCTAATAATTGTGAAGTGTTATGTGCTTCTAAAAAATCTTATAAATGTTTTAGTCTTAACCTTTAAATAATAATCTGTTTTACTTTATTTTTATTTATAAGATCAAAACTAAAATGACTTTTTTTTTATATTTTAATCAGGAAAAAATCATAATATCTTTATATTAACTATTTTAGATTTAAATAATATTATTAGAAGGGAGGATCATCCAGTGAAAAACACTTAAGATTATATTCATTACAAGGGTAATTTTATGAGTTATTACTTTTGTTTTTTTATCATATCATTTTAAATATTTTTCCAACTTTTACTTAAATGAAAAGGTTTTAAATTTCATTCTCTAAATATTTTACTTGATTGTCGATAACATTATATGTTTCTAAGATAAAAGTAGGTATTTTCTATTTTTTTATTTTTATGATCTAAAGCTTTAAATTTTATATTATACATGCATATTTATGAGAAATAGTATAAAACTCATAAAACTAAATTTAAGTTTATGACTCTATGTATAACTCATAATAGACATGCCCTATAAAATAAAGGGTTAAATATGTTTTTAGTCCCTATATTTTAGGGCGATTTTGATTTTAGTCCATTTTCAAACTATGGTACAATTTAGTCCTTCAACTTTAGAAAACTCTGATTTTAGTCTTTTTTACCAATTTTTTTTAACTTTATTTGTTGTTTCAAACACGTTTCATTACAGCATTTGGATTGTTTACACTGTTTGACACATTTTTGCTTCAATGTTAACTAAGAAACGTGCTTGAAACAACAAATAAAGTTAAAAAAAACTGGTAAAAAAGACTAAAACCAGAGTTTTTTAAAGTTGAAGGACTAAATTGTACCATAGTTTAAAAATGGACTAAAACCAAAATCGCCCCAAAGTATTGGGACTAAAAATATATTTAACCCTAAAATAAAATCATTAATGATAAAGCTACTTGAAAAAACAATTATGAATTCGTGGAGTATTCGAAATGATCCTCCAATTGCAACAATCTATTTTAAAACCAAGTTAAGTCAAATCAAATATTAAATCTCATGAAATTATATTTATTTTAAACTTTATTTTATTGTATGATTATATTATACTTTAGTGTTATACATTTATCTTTTGATAGCAACTTTATATTATGCTTTTAATAATAAAACGTTTAAATTATGAATATAACAATGGAAATCATATCATATCTGTTTATTGGACCCTTTTCATCATAAAATATTTAATAGTTTTTTAAAACAAAATTTAAATAGCAAAAATTACAAAAAAAATACATTAAACTGAACTGTTCAATATTTTTTAGTTTAATTCAAACTTATTTAAATTAAAGTTAAGCTACATTTATCTTTTATATTTTATTTCGGTAATAAAAATTGAATCAAAATAATTCACAAAAAAACAGCATATATTATGAGAGAAAAATATCTCTAACAATCTAGTGATTTCTAGTTACATCTAGGAAGATATTTTTCATTTTACAAATGTTGATGTATATGTTATTTTGAGATAGACAGGTATAAATATTTATATATTAATAAAATATTATTGTTTGGACCATGCTTTTCTCAATGACGTAGAAAGCTTTAGTTTAGGTTTATCTTACTTTTGTTCCGAATTATCTCTAGAAGGCTCTCGCTATGATTTCGACAATGAATTTTTATTATCAAAGTGAAGGAGTGTTGACTAAGACCATAAACATATATTTTATTATCAACTAAAATTATTTATTGAATAAAAAGTAAAACTTATACAAATTTAAAATTTAATTTTAAGGTCATAAACCTATGAAAATTTAAGAGGATTGATGATACAAGGTCGTGTCTTTTGATAAAATCATTTGACTTTTTCCTATGTCTGACTTCAAAACATAACATAACATTATAATTTCCTCGTTTGTAATTAAACTCTGTTTGGGTTACCCAATTTTTTATGCTTTTACGAAAGTTAATTTCAATAGTTACTTTTTAATGTAAATAATACTTATATGAATTATTGTAATTAGATGTAAGAAGATGTGAAAGTTTATAATATCTAAAATTATCTTATTTAAATTTATTATAAAATCAACTTAAAGTCAATAGTTTAATGTAAGATAAAGTTTTTGAGTTGTATATAAGTTAGTTTAGCACTTTAAGTGAACCATGTGATTTTTTTTTTATGTTTTTCTTGTTGCTTTTTTTCTATTTAACTATTTGACTGTTTGATGATTTTTCATTATTGTTATTATACGCTTGAAACTAATCAATTGAAAAGATAGTAAATTGTGGAGGTAAAACTGAGTGGGAACGTGTCAAAAAGCATTCTGAGATCGTTCGGTCTCAATCGTTGTTGAGTAGAGTTAGAGTATAATTAATGATATAATGGCTGTGATCAAGCTATTAAGGAAGTAAATTAATTAATCAGATTCTTATAAACTCTATAAACAGAAGGTTTACTTTTAAGATAAATTTACTCTAACTTACTATTAAATTACAAAAGATTTACAAATAAAGATTTTGACTTGAATGTTCGAGTGTGTTATGTAAGTCATTTCTTTTAAACTAATCAATTGATTGAAATATAGAACAAGAAGAACATGTACACAAACTATCATCTCGTCCTATTTTAGCCTAAACAATTATCATGCATTAGTCCTATGTGTTATATTTAATTGTAATATAAAAAAATATGTTTTAGTACATTCAAAACCATTTTGAGAAGAAGAAGAAAAGTAAACACAACACACTTCTTTGGAATAGCAAATTCGCTAGTGACAGACTTTTTCATTTATCACTTACCTAACTTGATAGATCAATATAATAATTATTCTATATTCTACATTTTAGATACGTTGTACTGCAGAGGATATTTACTTCATATATTTTTCTTAAATTACTCTTTAGGAAATATTTTAGTTTGATGTTTTTTAGTTTTAGAAATTAGTTATTATTTTAGATTAAGATTGAGATATTATAAATATTTTATATTTTATATTTGTTATAATTCCTAAAATTTTCAACATTATCAAAGACATTGTTTTTATTGTGTTTATAATGGAAGGAAATTTCTCACTACAAGTTGTTATTTCATTTGTTAGACGATTAAAGTTATAATTTATGATTGATAATAATGCAAACTTATCTTAGATTTATAAGAAGTTATAGAGAAAGATGATGTTATTTTTTTGAAAATTTCATTATGCCTCAAATCGAGATGCACAAGAAAAAATGACGAGAAAGACAAATGCAAAGCCATATTGTTTACAGGTGATCCTAAAGCTTTCCAATAGAATTTGGAGAAGATTTGAGGCATAGAAGTTTTAAATTTTATAAGAAAGTTTGAGATGCAAAGGGTGAAAAAGTTTGAGATAATTAAAGAATACTAAAACAAATTGTTAGGTATTGTTAAAAATGTAATTCTTGAGGAAAAAGTTTGTAGATTCTACACTTTAGAAAATTCTAGAGACGATGTTGGAAAAATATGAATCGTCTATTACTTCGTTTGAAAACACAAAATATCTATATACAATTACTTTAATAGGGGTGATACATGTCTTGCAAGCATAAGAGCAACAAAAATTAATGAGAGAAGATCATGCAGTTGAAAGTATTTTACTTCATACTAAAGAGAATGCTCTCATAGTCAAGAACAACCAAAGGAGCAAATACAACAACCCAGCCAGTCTTGGTCGAGGCCAAATGTAAAATGTCATAAATGTTGTCAATTAAGATATGTGAAAAAAGTATGCAAATTCCAAAATCCTTAAGATGTGTCAAGATTTTAGACCGGGAATTAGAGGAGGAACTACTTACAACATTATGAGTTACAACCAACAAATCAATAAAAGATTTGATTATAGATAATGGTTGTACAAACCACATGACTCATGACCGATAATTTTTCAAAGTAAAAATTGAGAATGGAAAACAACTTGTTGTGAGAGGTACAAGAACAATTTCAATTAAAACTCATTCTAGCATCAAATTAATTTTTAATATCTTATATGTTTATGAGATTCCTCAAAATCTATTAAGTGTTGTTCAAATCTTAGAAAAAGGTTATTAAGGTATGATTTGAAAACAAACATTGTGTGATCAAATATGCTAACAACTTAGAAGTATTCAAAGTTTATATCAAAGACAAAATATTTACTTTGAATATGACGAGTGAGGAATTGGTTACAATTGAAGAGAATATAAAACAATAATCAAAATCAAAAGAAGATGAATATCTCTTGAAGAAGTTTGACTTTCAAGTGAAAAAAAGTAGATGAAGGCACATATTTTAACATTCATCAAAGATCCAATGTCACCATGAAATCCACAATTGAAAAAGAAGATGATGATGATGATAGAAGAAGAAATACAACAATGTCAAATTCAATGAATGTCTTTCATGGAAGAAAAAGAAAAGCAAAAATTACAAGCATAAAAGGAGAAAAAAAATCAAACACCAAAAAAGAAGGAAAAATAATTAGTTATTGAGTCTTCATCATTACTCAATTCAAAAATGCAAAAAAAAAGGTAGATATTTTTCATCCTTGGCTATATTAATAGATCCACGAATATATTGCTTTAAAATTTTAACTTAAAAATAATGTTGAAATGTTTTATATATTGTTAAAAAATGAACTTTAAACCTAACTCAATTTTATAAAATAACTTATAAAATAAGATTTACACTCATTTATATATACTATAAATTGAATTTAATTTTAGTAAATGTGAAATTTCCAATACATCCCTTTACATTAAAACATATATATCTTAAGTGTAAAACTGTATATATATTGATAGATAATTTTATAATGCAAATGAAATAATAAATCTAACAAATAACAAATTTTGTTGAAATAGACTTGAATTCATGATTCCAATATTATGTTAAGAAGTGTATCTCAAATTTAACTTAACTCTATAAAATTGATTTATAAAATAAAACGTATATCCATAATAACTACATATATAAAATCTCTTGAAACTATTTAAAATCCCAACTTTCAAGTTAGAGACTCCTTAATACATGAACTCGATAAAGCTAATGGTGTAATATCTAGAACCTTTGTGCTTTCAAATCATGAGGATTGAGGGGAGATTGAGTTGGGTATGCTTTTGCCAAGTTTCGTTAACTTTGAGCATTTGTGGTGAGATGTGAATGGGCAAGGAGAAGAGAGGAGAGGATAACCTAGGAAGAAAAACAGTGTGTGGGGCCCAGTAAGGAGTCACACATGGCCCACTAAAATAAAAATTGAAAAAAAAAAAGAGTGGAAGATGGCATCAATAGAGCGTTATAGTCCCTCTGATTATTAGAAGATGCGAATTGGGAAATATGCGGAAGAGGACCATGTTGTTGGGAAAGGGCATCTCACTTTATTTTATTTGAAGGCCATCAACTAAAATAAAATAACACCTTTATGTCACCCTTTTGTCTTATCTTCCCTTTACATGTATGTATATTTATTTTGCCGCCATCCATGAAGGAAAGTGTGATTTTTTGTTCCTTTTGGTGTTAAAAATGGAGATATCAGAGATAGTGGAAATGAAGGAAGGTTGATGTGGAAGTAGAAGCTCACCACTTGTTTCTTTCTTCAATCCAAACACCAAAATCACTAATACGATTGATTTTGCTATATCACCGATGATGGGCATAAATGTCATGGCTGTTTGATTTTCTACTAGGTAATGTTCGGTGTTGAAAGTCTCGTATCGATTAGAGATAAATTTAAATTATAATATATAAGTAAAGTATAAAATTTACGGTTACGATTTTGTAGAATTGAATTAGGTTAAAATCTACTTTTTAATATTCAGTAGCCAACGAAAAGGAAAGAATGTGTTAGGATTTTGATATGTAACAAAACAAAGGGAAGAGAGACAGATGCATGGAGACAGAGAATAGAATAATGGAAATAGAGAAGAGAAGAGAAAATGGTGTTGTTTGAGATGAAATGATATACGAGCTTTCCTTTTCGTAACTTGTTTCTCAACTTCTTCACTCACCAATTCTAATTACTCTTCAGACGTGACTCATTTAAATGCTATATTCACGTCACTTTTCAACACCTAAAATATCATCTATTCTTTCATTACACTAACCAAACTAAATTTAATAACAAAAGCCTCATGCTTTAGAGTTGTTACAGGAATGCATGTGTTGATTTTCTATGAGTTTTTTACACAGGATACAATTTAAAATGTTTTATAGACATATTAAAAAATAAGTTTAAGTCTAATTTATTGTAAAGTGAAGTTTGTACTTTATTTATATATTATAATTTAATTTTATCTTTAATTGATGGGAGACTTATAATAACTGTAATTATTTTGCAAATTAGAGTATAATATAATAAAGTTAAAAAACAAATTTTTTAACTTTAAATTTAAATTGAAGTATTAATCGTCCTCACTACTAAACAAGCACCCTTAAAATCCATATCTTAGCGTTGAAATTATAATGTTAATATTTGATATATTTTTTATTAATTTCAATAAAATAGTACTTTTAAAACAATTTATCTGAAAGTCGTAAGTTTAAATTTTACTGTTTTTATTGTATGTTAAAAACGTATTACTATTATTATTGTGTAGTTGATAAGACATCTACAGTATATGTACCTTAAACTTTGCTTCGTCAAAACGACAAAATCAATGCTATGCCTTACCTTGCGCACCATTGCAACTCGAAGATTCTGGACATTGTCAAAATGAACACCATCATGTCATCAATGGAACAATTTAATTCATTTTCTTCGTACACCGATTAATTATAAATTGGTAAACTTTTCTAACACAAGTTTATCTCACTTTTTTCAACTCTAGAAAAAAAAAAAAAAAAAACTTACACACGGTAATACCTGGTAAAAATATCTTGATCTAACTCTGAAAAATATCACCCAATTAATGCGTGAATAGTGAGTGTTCATAAAATCTAATTTGATTCCTTCAGTAAAAATATCTAAATTCAACTGTAGGAAAAAGATCTTCTTGATGTACAAAATTGATAAATGCTCTTACTAATTACAATTACAACATTAAATTCTTATATAAGATAATAATCCTTCCTAAAAGGAATAAAACAACAGTGAATTAAAGCATGAATAGTAAGTTTTGGATAAAATCCTTAATTTAACAAACTTTTCCCTACTAAACTTATCCTTGTCAGAAAAAGTAACACTCATCAAGCAAAACCATCTTTTTCCCTACACATTTTTTTAACTTTTTTCTCTGAAATTATTAAAAAGACTGAACTTCAATCATTTCCATATTAAAAAAGATCAGGGTTTTCACTTTTCATTCTTACACAATCTTGCATTTGGGTCTTATAATATAGTTTAAAATGGGTATTAAAAAACAGTATTTTTATGCCATCACATTATAAAAACAAAATACTGTACTAATGACTGATCTTTAGACATCAACACAGAATCTAAGTTCCACCTAAGAGTGATGCAATGTTAATTTTAGAAAACAGTGTTTCATTTTCACACTTTCAACTTTTTTACATCTCGTTAATTACGTCGTGTCCGACAGGATTATCTTAAGCGCCCCAATGAATCTGTGCAAGATACACAAGAAGAAGAAGAAGAAGAAGAGAGAAAAATTGCCAGAATTCCGATCTCTTTGTTCCACTAACTTTGAAGGGATTAAAAGGTACAAAAGTAAAAAGAAAAAAACTAATAAATACAAAAACTATGTTCACGGCAAGAACCCACTGTCAGAGTGGTGGCTATGGTGATGATGATTCGCGTTATTACCACTTCCACCGCCATCACCGTTGTTATTACTGCAATTACTTATCGAAGCAGCATTGCTGTCTTCTCTGGACTTCAATTCGGGCTCGCTGGCGCCGCTTCTTGAGGCGGTGGCCGGAAAGCGGCCGCACTTCTGACACCTGGCGACGGCGAGGACCTGGCGGCAGGAAGGGCAGGAGGAGTGGGACCCCAGCCACCTGTCGATGCAGGACACGTGGAAGCCGTGGCCGCACTGCGGAAGAACACGAATCTCGTCGCCGGGGGTGAAATCACCCAGGCAAATCGCGCATTCCGACGTGGCCACCCACTTGCTCGGGTTGCTGTCCACGTACGCGAACCTCGGCAGCGACTGCAGCACCTTCTTCTTTAAGCCCTTGTTCACCACCGCTTGCCGCGGCGAGTTTCCTCCGCCCGGCCCTCGCCGTAGCCACGCGCACCGCGCCACAGCTACTAGTCCCACCACGCAAATTAAAGCGCAGAGAAGAGCCGCCAGAATCACCACGAAATCGGACTCCAGGGCCACCGCCTCCGGCGGCGGAGCCGCCGCTGCCACCGGCGTGGCGTTGTCGGCAGATTTGAGAATTCTGAGCATGCGCGTCATTAAGAAGAAAGGTATTGAATTGAAAGAATAATAGAGAGAGAGCGAGAGAGAGTGAAGTTTTGGGTTTTGGGTTTGGTGAGGAATTGGGGGGTTAAATAATTGAGGTAGGTATTAATAGGTTGCATTGATGGAGGGTTTGGGGTTGAAAGTGGAAAATATTGGGGTTAGTGCGGTTGAGGATAAGGGATTAAGGGTTGGAAGAAGACTAGAGTCAAGATCATTACTAGAAAGAAGGAAGATAGAAAGTTAAGGACTTCTTTGTTTGTTTGGTAGGTACAACAAGGTGGCCCCTTCTGCAAGTGGGTGAGGAGCTAAGGGACAAAACTCCACATAACTTAACCTCTTCCCTTATCCCTTTAGCCCTATGTTTTCAAAAACAACCCTTTTTTTATCTCATCTTATTATCACTATAAATGTACTGTAGCTGATAACTGCGAGTCCCCGCATAGAACCATGTAACTATAAGTAAAACCATTTAGTGGTATTTAATATTTGAGTTGAAGAATAAAGTAAGATTTTATGATAAAAAGGGAGAGAAAGTTAATTTTAAAGGTATGGAGGAAATAAATTCGAATCTTGAGCTGCGGCGTTTGAAAATGGTGCAGCCCAATTAAGGAGGAGAGAGATTAATTTGTAGCCAATTGCGGCAAAAGGTTTAAAAGGTGGGAGTTTGCAGCTGTATCTTGGCATCCTGATTGTGTGATCAACTTGTGGGCGTTCAAAACCACAAGTTTACCTTAGTTTAGAGTTCTTAAAAAGAGTGCTGATAATGTAAAATAGCCAATAGTTGACCCTTTCTCACTCTTTTTTCGTGTTTCTTGGAAGAAAACATAAACTACTCAGTTCTTTCTGTCCACTTGACATACTGCACATTTACTCTGCACGTACATATTTAACAAAACGTATCTATTCCTTATTCTTCAAGCTTTCTTTCTGTCCCTAGTAGTTTCCTCATTATTATTTCATGAATTTACCCTTCCTTTTTCTTTCTAAACCAAATCCAATAATAAAAAATATACAGGTTTTTGTGGTTTGTTTTATGTATGTAAAATATGTGTACATGTTAACATCAGAAGAAGATCACAGATTCTGATACAGGTGGAAAGTATTGCGCTTTAGAGAAAGTTGATGTAAATGTGACCTAAAATACAGGGTGTTGTTTTAGCGAGTAGAGAGATGTCTAATCCGAACACTAATCCGGGCCATCTCTTCAGCCAAATTCGGTTTCTGATGCAAGGAATTTTTTCCTCCTTTTGGCTGGGAGAGAAAGAAAGAGGCTTTAAAAGATGGGTGGAATTGATTGCACATAAAAAAATGTCCCCATAATGGGTTGTGTATGTTTGGCAAAAATTATAAACCTATGGGTATATGGTAACTTAACATAATCTAACATGAAGTTGGAGCTCTGACAAGAAAGAAAGTGGGAAGGAGGAGAGGATGTGAAGCAGTGCGTCTTTTGAAAGGTTTGTTTTCTTGTAGGCTTTTATTTTTTGGTACTTTGGTTATGGCACTAAGACTCCTTAAACATGTGCAAGTGTCTGCGAGAGTGGGGTATGGTCGGAACTCCCTTTCACTTCTTCACAACATTTGTTGCAGAATGATGATAATAATAATAATAATAATTTGAACAGTTAATGATGTTGCAACTCCAAATCAATGATTGACAGGGAGTGAAGGGAACGTGAGTCCCATTATTTGTTTCTGAATTGGGCAGTGGATGCGTGACAGTGCAGAAAAAGCAACATCGTTTCCTCTTTCACCATGTGTCCTCGGGTACGAAAAATAAGAATAATAAGAAAGATGTTTGTTTGAACATTGTTATATAAATATATATTTATTTGTTGGAGTTAATAGTTTCCTTGCATGATGGAGGGAAGTAATTGGTGAAGGAAAAGGGTTGGCGCTTTCTCAGGAATGGGCAAAAGAGATGCATGAAGAAGGAAGAAGCACCAAAGAAGATGCAGCAGAGCACAGGGTGTAAGTAAGAAACATAAATGTTTAGTCAAAGTGGGTCAAGTCAATATTTATTTAATTTCTTTTTTTTAACTATATAATGGATTTATGAATTCAAAATTAATTATTAGTGAAGTGAGGAGACACTTTTCCATGTTAAGTTTAAGTATAATATATTACGGTGTAGTAAAGAAGGTAGAGCTTAGAATTAGGATTTGGAATCATAGTCTATAATAATGTATATAATGCTATAAATCATGAAAATTTCATGAATCGTAATTATATATTTAAAGCTTTTTTTTTTAGTTTAGTATAAGCTTGTTATATGCAACATTTTTTTTAGAGTTTTATTTGTCTCTTTTAAACTCGGTTTCTTCCATTGAAATTTTTGACGTGATTTTGTTTTTTTATCTTTTCATTATTATTTTTTTTTATGTTTCTTTTCTGACAGTTAACACTTTTCTATATATATCGAACAAACTTAATTTTTTTTATCAGTGATTTGATTTTTCATAAGTGATTTGATCTTCTTGTTCTAGCCTTCTTATTTAAATATGTATTCCATAGTAAACTTTGTTAGCATTTGTATTATCACCATACCATAGATAGTTGTCCATTTTTTTTGCAATTTGTCGGTTTAGATAATATGTCGATCTTGACATTCTTTTTTCAAGGTATATGTTGGATGTCGACTACTTCAAAGTCTTTTATTAGCAGAGTAGCTTTATGATGATATTGGAAGAGTTGGTCGTCTTTCATTTGCAAAACTTCGTATATCCGACAACAAACTGGGAGTCAATCTTACAATCGACACTACAAGCTCCCTTATCATTTGTTAAGGCTAGGCCGACTATGAAGGTCTCATATTCCACTTAGTTGTCATCTGATTCATGAAATTTCTAAGATGTGAATTAAGATCAGTAGAATTGTCGTACTTATAAGAAACAAGCATTGTCCACTTGTTTGGCAAAGGTGTCTCTGTTATTCCTGGTGTGAATGGAAAGCATCCCAACAATATTCATAGTTGCGACAGACGTGATCCTTGCTAGCCCTTGGACTGCTCTCATGGACAATTCAGCACAACACTTCACGCTATTTGGTTTACACAAACTAGTTGGTCCAAGAGGGATATGATTCTTAGCACTTTGCTCCTGGCATGGATATGTTTTCGGTGTGAAGGATCCTCAACTCATACTCAAACTTCCTTTACATATCCTCTATTTGTTTTTGCAAGTTCCTCATTATATGTATCTGATTAGGCTGGTTATCACATTCTTCCACAACTGTGTTGCTTGTCATGTTCCTTGTAGTTACCATGGGATTAACTAGTTATTCTATCCAAGCATAACATGAAAAAGTGAAGAAATTTGGCTAAGCCAAGAAGAGAGAACATGTAACAAAAAATGGATCTTGTGGTTTTCTCTATTTTTTTCTACTAAAAGGGC
This sequence comes from Vigna radiata var. radiata, assembly GCF_000741045.1. Lineage (NCBI taxonomy): Eukaryota > Viridiplantae > Streptophyta > Magnoliopsida > Fabales > Fabaceae > Vigna > Vigna radiata. The sequence continues at coordinate 7,404,878 of NC_028361.1, read as the reverse complement.
TTTGATAATTGATAAATGTTTATGATTAAAGATAATTTGGAGAAAATATATCATAATATATTTTATTTGATATTGTTAAATAATTACCCTATTTAATTATATCAATAAATATCAAAAGATAATATTTGTCAAATATTTTTTTATCTAATAAACATCTTCTCAAATATTTTTAGATCTCCAAAATAATAAAATATATGTTGAAGATATTGGATTATCATAAAAAATACTATAATAACAGAAAAGCCTAAAGCAAAACTCAATCCAATTTCTATATAAAAAGACTTAGGAAAACACATTAGGGGAACTTAGGAATTCTTTGGGGGTTCAATTTTCGTCCTTTCTCTATTCTCTTATGTTCTTCACCCTCTCTTCTTCTGTTTTCATGTTATTTCTACATTCCATGTAGTGTTAAGCCTATGGAGTTTATTCAACTATAATTTCTTAATTGGATTTTGAGCTTAGATGAATAAATTTGTTTGTACTTTCTTTATTTTTGTTGTGATTTATTTCTATCTATGTCTTTTGCTTCTTAATCAAGTAAAAATAATTAGTTTTATATATAGCAATCTACCATGTTGTTAAATCTACATAACATATCAAATAATGAGTCCAAGAATTTTTATTTTCAATTGAGAATTTACTTTGACTAAAGTTAAAAACTTTAATGTGATCAAATCAGTTTTTGTCAATAATTGATATAATGTACTTTGATTATTAGTAAAAACTTTAATAAGAATTAATCAAGAATGTACTTTGATTAATTAGCTTTTTACTTTATATAAGAGGTAAAAGAATAGACATGATTAGACACATAAATATTTAATTGAAAATATACTTTGGTTAAACTTACTATGATTAATCTATAAAGTTCTTGCTTTTAATTGAGAACTTTGATTAGTGAGAATCTCAACAAATTAATTGAGAATTTACATTGATCAATTTGAAAATGTAAGACAACAATTAATTGAACAATAATATTTAGATAACCAATGATGAATCTTATTTTGAAAACGTAGTGAAATCAAATTATTTTCTTTATCATTGTTTTTATCTTTCTAAATATTTTTATAAATTTATTTTTTTCTATCTTTTGTTATTTTGTTCTTTAATATTTTATTGATCTTTATCTTCTATATTGTTTTTGTTTTACGAAGTCTTTTGTATAGTTTTTTAAGAACTAATTTTTTAAGAATCAATTATGTGTTTATTGGGAGACGACTTAGGGTTGGATTTACCCTTTCTATTTTTTGTCTACTATCTTAGCAATACTAAAGTTGCTATAGTTTAGTAGTATTAATTTGATCACGTGACTGACAACGTTATCACTCTTACGAGCGACTGTTGAGGATTTGCGGGAGGCAAATCCTCAAGAGCTTATATTTATATGCCTCTTGAGTGAGCGGTATTTGCTTAGACTTTGATTTTTGCGTCAGGATGGTTCTCTGCAGCGGTATGTTTGACTCCCATCGAGAAACTCCGCTTGGGGTTATGCTTACAAGGGGAACTCAACTTTACCCACTTAGTTTTAACAAACTTCTTCAAGTGTCCCACATTAGATCAATTTTTCAATCTTGTCACATAGGGTTGTGAATTCTTCTATTGTATGCCTGAGGTTCTTATGGTATAAGCAATGCTTATTCCCATCAACATTTAGAGGAGTGAGTCCTCCTGGGAGTGGGTATTATCTCAATGCTAAGTGCTCTTGGTAAAATTGTGGCCCTTTGATCGCATCCTTGGATTGTGCATCACTTTTTTTACCATACTGTTTTTTTTTCAACTTTCTTATCACTAGACGAGGCTTCTCCTCGCATTTGCTTCCTAAAATTGTGTATTTCTTCCACTTGCATGAACTACGTGGGCCTTTGCCTCAACTCGTCCACAATCTCAGTTTCATGCAAAGACTATCTACGAACGATCCTGACCATAGGACCATAATTATGTGATACATAGCCATTTCATTACTAAGATTTCCTGTTTGCCTTGCCACATTTCCAAACCTCTCCATGAACGCTTGGAGTGATTCATCCTTTTCTTGCCTAACATTCACTAAGGCAATGATAGTTAGATAACGTGGTCAATTAGTCATAAACTGCACCCTAAACTTATAGTGGATGGTGGCAATGCTATCTATGAAGTTTGGCAGCAAAAAAGGGAACTAAGCCAAATCATCTCCTTTTTGGCAAGATGGAGAAGGCTCTACTCTAAATGAGATCACTCAAAGTGTAGAGTGTTATCTGATTCGTGAAATTTCTAAGATGTTCATCAAGATCTGTAGCACCATCGTACTTATAAGAAACAGACATCGTCCACTTGTCTAGTAAAGGCATCTCTATTATTCCTGGTGTGAATGAAAGCATCTCAATCGTATTCACAATTGCGATTGACAGGTGATCCTTGCTAGTCCCTGAATTGCTCGAACAATTTGACACGACTCTTCAAGCTACCTAGTTTGCACGAACTAAGTTGGTCCAGGAGGCATGGGATTATTGGCACTCTACTCTTAGGGAATGACTACGTTTTCGGCACGAAGGGTCTTAAACTCTTCTTCATACTTTCTTTGCATCTCCTCCATTTATCTTTGCAAGTTTCTCATCATCTCTATCATATTAGATTGGTTACTCACTACTTCCACAACTATGTTGCTCGTCATGTTACTTGTAGTTACCATAAGATTGACAAGTTGTTCTCTCGACCCTATAGTGGATGTCAAAATGTTTTGAGTATGGAGTCAAATCATCATGGCCAACTGGTCAGTCTTCAACTAGTCACTCACAAATCAAAGTCTTATTCATCAAAAATCGATTAGTGAATAATTGTCGAAGATCCTCCGATGTCAAAATAGTTTAAGTTGTAAGAAGAATAAATGTGTAATTAAAATGATTGAATATTTGATAATATGATTCATATTTGATTTGATTTCCAAAATCCTTACTTATAGAAGTTAATCAATATCATAATTTTGCTAAATAACAAAATTTTATTTGATTAATTACAATTACTTTAGAGGAAGGTTGGGAATGTTTTCTTTAATTATTTTTTATCCGATTTCAATAAAAAGTTTTCTAAATAAACTTTCGAAAATACATTTTTATTTTTCACTTTTATTCTATTATTTGAAATAATAAAGTAGTATGATTTTTTATAACTAAGTGTTTTTTTTATTATTATTTCTATACGGATTCTCTCGAATGAAATGGGAAATTTAGAAAAAAAATAATTCCAACAAGATCAAATAAGGATATCCAACATATCTCTGGCTGATTTTTGTTTAATATAATTTTAAAAATTAGGAAGTATCAATTTATAACGACTGAAAATGTTATGAAGATATGTAATTTAATTTTGGTTATGAAAATCATGTACATTTTCTTATTACCATTTTGTATGAATGATTTGTATTAATACCTAACCTTTGAAGTGTGACACAAACGGGTAAAAAGACGACGACTTTTTGTAAAGAAAGGTCTCACCAAACTACGCAGTTCTGACTGTGTAGTTCACCTCCCGCCGTCTTTCTTTGACTAAAATTTTGCCACTTGGAACATTTTATGAGATTCATATCTCACACTGCGAATATAAGGTACTTTTAAGATCGCGCATTTTTTATACAACATTACTATGTCCAACAATGAAAACATTTATAATAGGTTTAATTGCTTCTTTTCTTTCCAGTTTAGTTAAAGTATGTTAAATTCGTCTTTTTCTAGAAAATGTCAATTTCGTTTTCATATAAAAAAAAATTCGTGTGTCATCTCCGTTAAAAATTATTACTTTCAAAACTTACTTTATCCACTGCAATATCAGGGATCGGACTCATGAAGTAGTTATTATTCAAAACTCACTTTAAGTTTTTAACACCATTAGTTTATATTTAAGGAAGAAGACGACACAATTTTTTTCTATATGGAGACGAAATTGATATTTTTCTAAAAAAGAATGAATTTAACACACTTCAACCAAACTGGAAAAAAAAGAAACAAATAAACCTTTATAATACGACCGTAGGACTAGAATTTTGTTTACACGTAGGGAACATTTTCTTTACAGAAATAAACGTCGACGTTTAATATGAATATGCATTGTTAACCTATCATTTTGGCTTCAAATTCAACGCATACTCAAGTGGTCATTTTCTCTACGGTTTCCTTTCTTTTTCTTTCCCACCAATGTCCAAGATATTAAGTCATCATTAGACTTCATCGGAAATCATCCACTTACCTTCCATTCTAATATACTATTAAAGTCAGGAAAATGGAATTATCAATTATGGATTAAATTAAAAATGAGGAAGTTTAATTCGATTCACTCTAGTTATAAATTTTTTAACTCAACTTATCCATTATATATTAATGAATTCACTCATCAAAGATGTTTAATTTTCAAAATTTATTTTATATAATTAATGTAGTGTAATTAAGATAGATCTACTCCATTCATTTATCTGTATTAGTGTAATTAGACTGTTTAACTATTTTAATAAATATTAATGTAAAAATAATAGTTAAGTAAAGTCATGTGTAATGAGATAAATATATAAATTAAACATCAAACTTATTTTATTCTTATAAAAACTTTCTAATCTTTAATAATTATAGTTTATTATAATTAGGTTTAATCATTTCGAATGTTTTTATTTTTGCAAAATGGTCTCAAATATGTCATCGTATTGAAAAAGTATTCTCAATTATGTTCCTTTTTGTGAAAAATTGACTAATTTCGGTCTCGTCGTTAATTGCACTGGACCATGTTAAAAATTGTGATATGTGGCTTGATGACTGAGCAAATTTTATTGATGTGACAACATTTGGACGCTTGAGATGAATTTTATATATTTACAGTTTTAAAAAACTTTATTTTAATCAAAACTAAGTTTTATTTAGGAAAAACTGATTAAAAGTCAGGATTAGTGGTTTGAAACCCAAATGAAGCAAATCGCCTCTCCGCCATTCTCTAATCACCTCTACCAACCACCTACATCACCACCATGAATCTTCATCTTCTCCAACAGAACCACCATGATTCCACACCTGAAACCCACAGAAAAATTCCAAACTGAAAGAACCCTAAAAACCTAAATCACCATCGTGACAATCTCTACATTCTCGCTCCTCGCCGCCACCAGCACTAACGCAAACCCAACCAACCATTCGAACCTTCATCTCACCACCATAGAGCATCAATGGCGTGGAGGAGAAGAGGCGAAACTCTATTGCGAAGAGAGGAAAGAGCTCGAACCCTAGTGCGACCTTCCTTGCCATTGTCGCGCAACCTGCCTCCATCAACCTTTGTATTTGTGCTTCTCAACCATCAACAACTCGAACCTGCAAGAAAAAACCCAGAGAAGAAGCCCCTAACTCTTTATCACTTTTTCCTAAATAAAACACATTAATCAAACCACTAATACTTAACTTTTAATCAGTTTTCCCTAAATAAAACGATTAAAATAAAGTTTTTTAAAATTGTAAATAAATAAAATCCAGCTCAGGCGCCCAAATTTTGCCACGTTAGTAAACTTTGCTTAGTCACCACGTCACGAACCACAATTTTTAACGTCGTCTAGTGCAATTAACGACGAGACCCAAATTGAGTCAGTTTTTCACAAAAAGGGACCTAATTAAAAAAATTTACAAGACCTATTTGAGACGATTATGCAAAAATAGGGACATCCGAAATAATTAAACCTTATAACTAATTCAAAATAACATTTTAGTGCAATTGGAAATTTTTAAAAAAAAATAATGAACCTTAATTTATTCAATTTTCAAAATTAATATATACATAATCACTTGGTTTAACTATTCTTCTAGGTCTTTGGTGATAATTTCTAGGTTACGTAACATTACATTTTTAATAGTATAATACTGCTAAAAATAAAACGTTACATAGATGATGATAGAAAAATTATATAAAACTAAAGCTCCCATGAGGACAAGATCTATACCTATAGAACCATCTTACTTTTCATTTAAAACACTTTTACTTCTCGTTGGAGCAACTGAAAGGCACGTCTCCCTAAGCTCACACCATTTAGGTGATCATCGCAAAAGAGAAACATACACAGACAAACAACACAAAAGCAAGGTAAACTATTGTACAAATAAAGCCTCAGATAACAATTTGGTTTAACAATCAACTACATTCAAGAATAGGAAATTCATACAACCAACAGACCACCATACTCTCTTATCCGGATATAATGTTGATATAGACTACTACAAGCATACACTTATGGTAGTATTTATAATCTGCAGAATAATAAACAAGGATAACTCGAACTACTCACCATGAGGTAAATCTTCTACTCCTAAAACCCAGAGGGCTTGGGTGAAGACCTCTTGGCATTTTCTTTGCCACCCCATTCAACTTTACATGAGTTAAATGGTTGGTAGAATATCAGGATACATGGGTACCGCGGTCTCTCTATCAAGCATTCTTTTTCAACTTGCTATAAAATAAAATCTCTCCTTGAGATTCTTCTCATAACACACTTTCCTCATTCTCATACACACCGCTTTTCATTCTCAATATTTATATATACAATGCATACATTACAAGAATCCATTTGAAACCATATACATATAACCTTTCTCTTTTACATTGCATACAAACATGTATAACATTGGTTATACTTCAAAGGACCATAAACAATCCCAACAAATCATCAAAAATCACATGAAACCATTCCATATACATTAATACACAAGAACAACCTAAAAAGAACCACTAAACAACACAAAACTCTTTTCACTCAAACTTAGGCAAGGAAAACAGCTTTAAAACCCTCACCAATAGCTCCGGAAGGGTCCAAAACCCCCCAAAAATGACCTAAAGAACGTCCAAACAAATACCCGAAACCCCAGAAACCATCCAAAATTGGTGCCCAGAAATAGCGCTAACGCTGGTTTTCAGCGCCCTGAGCGCAACTTTCGCATTTTCATGCGCTTAGCACCAATTCGGGCGCTCAACACTATTAGTAAAATTAAAACTCAATTTTCTCAGTTGGGATACTTTACCCCAACTTCTAAAGACTCCTAAGACCCTTTAGACCTTGTGAAAACTCTACAAATACTGCTGCAACTCAAATTGACAATTAAAAACCCAATTTCACTCCTATAAGCTACCAAAACTCAACTCTACACTTTCTAACCTCCCTATCAGCAGACCAACTACATAACCAAGTCTAAATACATTTGTTAGCACCCTCCAACCTCTCAAAATACTCTCAGCCCTGTTGTTTCAAAATATCACCTGTAAAACCTCAAAATTGACCAAAAGTGCCTAGAAACTCACTCTAAGTTGACTCCAACAATTCTATACTAGATTTATTTCATTTAAATCCTTAGACAAGTCATAATAGTCTTCATAACAACCTCCTAACTGCTCAAACCAGTCCCCAATGCCTACAACCAATTCTCACTACTCAAAACCTCCTTTTTACAATACAATACTTCAAAACTTCAACAATGAACCTTCCTCTTTGTCGCATATCATATTTTCCTCAAATTAACACTTCTAATAAGTCCCAAATAATCACATAACAGTATTAAATCAGTTCCTTCATCATTTCAACACCCACCTCAAAAACTCACCCATCAAACCCCTATTTTTTGACCTTAAACCCTAAGCAACTATTTCATCTTTACTCCAACCATTGTACATTAATTCAGCTTTAAACACCAAAACAACTTCATCATACATAGTTAAGACAGTTTTAAGCATCACAAACACACCATTTCAAACATATCGACATCATACTTATCCAAAATCATCAATTTCATAATTATCATACAATCAAACATAACAATTTTCTCAAAATTCATTTATTACTCATATAGATACTAATTTCATAGCACAAGCACAAGCACAATCTAAAACAAGGTTCTAGCTTCCCTTACCTCACAATAAACAACCCTACTTAAAGAACGTTCCATCGATTGCTTGAAATGCAAGGAATCTCTAGACGAACCTACGAAACACCAAATAGGAAGCGAGCAGAGTCCTTAGAACTCTTGGTGAGCCAAGAATGACTAGAAAAAGCATGATTACACATGCAATAGTACAAGATTATTCTATTAAAAAATTGAGAAAAAAAGGAGAAAAGTGAGTCGAAACTTACTTGCTCTATTCTTGAAATTGATCAGCTAGATTTGTAGTCCTTGACGCCATGATCATAAAGACAACTCCTGATCGTCAAACAGTTGACGTAGGAGCAAGAACACTTAGAGAGAAGGTAGAGAACTCTAGAAAAGTGGTTTCTAGAGAGATGGTACGTTTTAAAGTAATGAAACTCGTTTATAACAATTCATTTTATATTAAAACCTTTTAATATTAAAATAATAGAGTCTCATTATTTTTAACTCACCACCACTTCTAAAATACCATTTTCTAGGTCTTCACAGGTTCTATGTTTACTATAATTACATGGGTCTTTTTTCTACTCATGTATTATCATATGATCTTTTCATAAGGAGAAAACAAAACAAACACACACAAAAATAACGCAAGGGTAAGCACAAAAGAAACTAATGCAAGGGTAAGCTAACGAGTCTCGTTCATCTGCAACTACATTCCCTCAAAGCTCCAAAACTATCTTTACTTCAAACTCTCGAAAGTCATCTCCTTTTCAATTGAACACATCTTTGCCATCATTGAATTCCATAGGCTCATTCCAGACATACATGTCCTTTCTCATGGACAACAATGATGAAATCACATATTTTTTCAATGGTGTGCTTTTATGATAAAAGCTTTTGTCCCAACACACCAAAGAAGTACTAGGAGTTGGTTTTATCAGAACATCTCCCATGTAGAAGGTTAAAGTGGCACATGAGCGGAAGAAGACGCTAAGACTTTTCATAGTGAAGAACATGCAGTTTCATATGCGGGGAAAGGAAAGTTGTGAGAGGATGTGAATCCTAAACACCCTACAACATTTGCGGTTCTGGAGATAGATTAGGAATTGAAGGGAATGATAATTAAGAATTTGGATAGGTTTGAAAAAAGATCCTGATATGTTAACAACTTTGACAACAAACTACGTGTCACTACTTAATTGATCCACATATTTAAAATAGATTAATCACAAAGTATCATTTATACATTGTAAAAAAGTTATTAAATAAATATTTTCCTTGAAAAAAGAAACTAAATCATCACAACCCCTCTAATTCAACCCATATCATTCCACTAATTTAATGATTTAGTCCCATATATAATAATATACCCTCACTTTTCTTCTATTGTTTAATATATTTTCTCTTTCTTTTACTTTATAAAAAATTATAAAAGAAAAAAAAAATTGTTACTAGTGAGTTATGATTAAATTTACCTTTTAACCCGACTCGAATCTCTTTGACGAACATAGTTACATTTAACTCACATTTAAAAAATTCGAATTTTGTTTCAACCCAATTGAATTTACAAGTTGAAATTCATTTTAACTATTACACATCAATATTAATTATTAATGTGTTATTTCATATATATATATATATATATATATATATATATATATATAGGGGTTTGCTAACTTGCGTACGCCTGTTTTTCAGTTGGTACATTTTAGCAATGTGTACCGGGTTTCAATAGACAAAAATACCCCTATATATCATGAATTCTAAGTTTTAAGGTTAAGGGTATTTTAATAATTTTCATTCTCAAAATTAAAAAAATAAAAAAAGAAACCCTCAAACCCTTACCCATCTCTCTCATTCCTCTCAACCATTTCTCTTTCATCCCTATTTTAGCTCCAATTGAAAAAAAAAAATCAGAAAGACTTCTTATTTTAATAATTTTCATTCTCAAAACTAAAAAAAGAAAACCCCAAACCCTTACTCACTTCCTTCATTCCTCTCAACCCTTTCTCCTTCATCTCTCTTACTCAAACATTTTCTCCGTCATCTCTGCACTAGCCCCAACTAAAAAAACATTCATTATTAAACGATTTACTTTTGTAAAGAGTTGAGTCATATTCACCTTTCGAAAAATGTTCATTCAAAATCTCTTTAATTTCATTATCTTCACTATATATATTACAGCCGACGGACACAACTTACACCAAGACTTATGAGCATCCTTCCTTTACATTCTGAGACTACTACGTAACATTGCTCCGTTACATTCTGAGACTACTACGTAACATTGCTCCGTTACATTCTGAGACTACTACGTAACATTGCTCCGTGACCATATAATTTTTTTGGTAGAAATTCATTAACTTGTTTTCCTTTACTAAAGAAAAAAACAAATCAAAATACAATAAAATTCTCAATTATAAAATCAAACAATAAAAATTCTAAATCTTGAAATTTTATTTATGATTATATAAATAAAAAATTAGGTGCTTTAATTTTTTTATTTATGTAAGTATTTTTTTTCTCTAACCATTTTATTTAATAATGAGTGTTTTTTTAGTTAGAGCTAGTGCAGAGATGACAGAGGAAATGTGTTGAGTGAGAGAGATGAAGGAGAAAGGGTT